>NW_027445876.1:0-132330 GCF_038048845.1 Mixophyes fleayi | reverse complement strand
CATCTCCTGACTGAGCACCCACCATCCCTACATCTCCTCACAGGGGAGCCCACCATCCCTACATCTCCTCACAGGGGAGCCCACCATCCCTACATCTCCTCACAGGGGAGCCCACCATCCCTACATCTCCTCACAGGGGGGGCCACCATCCCTACATCTCCTCACAGGGGGGCCCCACCATCCCTACATCTCCTGACTGAGCACCCACCATCCCTACATCTCCTCACAGGGGAGCCCACCATCCCTACATCTCCTGACTGAGCACCCACCATCCCTACATCTCCTGACTGAGCACCCACCATCCCTACATCTCCTGACTGAGCACCCACCATCCCTACATCTCCTCACAGGGGAGCCCACCATCCCTACATCTCCTCACAGGGGAGCCCACCATCCCTACATCTCCTCACAGGGGAGCCCACCATCCCTACATCTCCTCACAGGGGGGGCCACCATCCCTACATCTCCTCACAGGGGGGCCCCACCATCCCTACATCTCCTGACTGAGCACCCACCATCCCTACATCTCCTCACAGGGGAGCCCACCATCCCTACATCTCCTGACTGAGCACCCACCATCCCTACATCTCCTCACAGGGGAGCCCACCATCCCTACATCTCCTCACAGGGGAGCCCACCATCCCTACATCTCCTGACTGAGCACCCACCATCCCTACATCTCCTCACAGGGGAGCCCACCATCCCTACATCTCCTCACAGGGGAGCCCACCATCCCTACATCTCCTGACTGAGCACCCACCATCCCTACATCTCCTGACTGAGCACCCACCATCCCTACATCTCCTCACAGGGGAGCCCACCATCCCTACATCTTCTTTTGGTGGACTGCTTCCTGTTATAGTGAAGCGAACTTCATCCTAGGTCACTTCACAGAAGGGCTGCCATCCTGATAACCAGCATGATTCTGTGTGTGTGATAATGGAATCTTCTCACAGAATTGTCTTACCTATATGTCCCCACATAGGACCAACCATTCATTAATCACAAGGCTCTGTCATCCATAAGTCTCACTGGTGCCTGTTATCCGGGTAATCAGAATTCCGTTATCATTGTGTGTTCTCTCCCCACAGGGCGCCCGTCACCCCTTTGCCCAAGCTGTAGGCAGAAACATCGCTAACCCAACCGCCATGTTATTGACCGCAACAAACATGTTGCGCCACCTCAAGTAAGTAAAAATGTGTGTTCCTTTGCCAGATAAGGACGACCAGTCCGTGCATGACATGACGTGAGATGCTCTGGTCATGTGATTGCCATGTCTGGTAAACAACTACTGATGTCATGTGACAGTTCTCATGGTACATGACCGGGAAGAGGGTGTAAGGTGGAGGGTACATATATGTTAGCGTGTAACGTGTGGTCTGATTGGGAATGACTCACATTTTATTATATAAGGACCCAGCCAGGTTTTACGTTGGAAGATGTGACTTATTGTTCTCATTTCTTCTCTTCCAGCCTGGAGTATCACTCCAATCTGATCTCCGATGCAGTGAGGAAAGTGATCAAACAGGGAAAGGTGAGAGACTGTTCTGTATGACTAACGTAACATAAGTCTCTGATTGCTGCTATACTGAATACATAGTTCCATTGTGATTTAATATGAGCTCAGTACTGACCGACTCACCTCTGAGTGGGATTAAAATTTTAGTCTAATTAACACATATTCCTGGCTGGCTCCGCTTAATAACAAACTGCTTTCTGACTCCAATCTCACTACTTGTCTGTCGTTACTGAATAACAGAATGATTCTTGCCCTGATGTTTGATCTCTGGTTAATGACACAATGCCTATCTGCTCTACTCTCCTGTCTGTGCTTAGTAACAATCAGCTTACTAGTCCTGCTCCACCTTCTCTACATAATTACACACTGCTTGTCGGCTCCACTCTCCTGTTTGTGGTTAGTAACAATCAGCTTACTGGTCCTGCTCCACCTTCACTACATAACTACACACTGCCTATCGGCTCCACTCTCCTGTCTGTGCTTAGTAACAATCAGCTTACTAGTCCTGCTCTACCTTCTCTACATAACTACACACTGCCTATCGGCTCCACTCTCCTGTTTGTGGTTAGTAACAATCAGCTTACTGGTCCTGCTCCACCTTCACTACATAACTACACACTGCCTATCGGCTCCACTCTCCTGTCTGTGCTTAGTATCAATCAGCTTACTAGTCCTGCTCCACCTTCACTACATAATTACACACTGCCTGCCGGCTCCACTCTCCTGTCTATGGTTAGTAACAATCAGCTTACTAGTCCTGCTCCACCTTCACTACATAATTACACACTGCCTGCCGGCTCCACTCTCCTGTCTATGGTTAGTAACAATCAGCTTACTAGTCCTGCTCCACCTTCACTACATAACTACACACTGCCTGCCGGCTCCACTCTCCTGTCTGTGCTTAGTAACAATCAGCTTACTGGTCCTGCTCCACCCTCTCTACATAACTACACACTGCCTATCGGCTCCACTCTCCTGTCTATGGTTAGTAACAATCAGCTTACTGGTCCTGCTCCACCTTCACTACATAATTACACACTGCTTGTCGGCTCCACTCTCCTGTCTATGGTTAGTAACAATCAGCTTACTGGTCCTGCTCCACCTTCACTACATAATTACACACTGCTTGTCGGCTCCACTCTCCTGTCTAAGCTTAGTAACAATCAGCTTACTAGTCCTGCTCCACCTTCTCTACATAATTACACACTGCCTGTCCGCTCCACTCTCCTGTCTATGGTTAGTAACAATCAGCTTACTGGTCCTGCTCCACCTTCTCTACATAATTACACACTGCTTGTCGGCTCCACTCTCCTGTCTATGGTTAGTAACAATCAGCTTACTGGTCCTGCTCCACCTTCACTACATAATTACACACTGCTTGTCGGCTCCACTCTCCTGTCTAAGCTTAGTAACAATCAGCTTACTAGTCCTGCTCCACCTTCCCTACATAATTACACACTGCCTGTCCGCTCCACTCTCCTGTCTGTGCTTAGTAACAATCAGCTTACTGGTCCTGCTCCACCTTCTCTACATAATTACACACTGCTTGTCGGCTCCACTCTCCTGTCTATGGTTAGTAACAATCAGCTTACTGGTCCTGCTCCACCTTCACTACATAATTACACACTGCTTGTCGGCTCCACTCTCCTGTCTAAGCTTAGTAACAATCAGCTTACTAGTCCTGCTCCACCTTCCCTACATAATTACACACTGCCTGTCCGCTCCACTCTCCTGTCTGTGCTTAGTAACAATCAGCTTACTGGTCCTGCTCCACCTTCTCTACATAACTATACACTGCTTGTCGGCTCCACTCTCCTGTCTATGGTTAGTAACAATCAGCTTACTAGTCCTGCTCCACCTTCTCTACATAATTACACACTGCTTGTCGGCTCCACTCTCCTGTCTATGGTTAGTAACAATCAGCTTACTGGTCCTGCTCCACCTTCACTACATAATTACACACTGCTTGTCGGCTCCACTCTCCTGTCTAAGCTTAGTAACAATCAGCTTACTAGTCCTGCTCCACCTTCCCTACATAATTACACACTGCCTGTCCGCTCCACTCTCCTGTCTGTGCTTAGTAACAATCAGCTTACTGGTCCTGCTCCACCTTCTCTACATAATTACACACTGCCTGTCCGCTCCACTCTCCTGTCTATGGTTAGTAACAATCAGCTTACTAGTCCTGCTCCACCTTCTCTACATAATTACACACTGCCTGTCCGCTCCACTCTCCTGTCTGTGCTTAGTAACAATCAGCTTACTAGTCCTGCTCCACCTTCACTACATAATTACACACTGCCTGTTCGCTCCACTCTCCTGTCTATGCTTAGTAACAATCAGCTTACTAGTCCTGCTCCACCTTCACTACATAATTACACACTGCCTATCGGCTCCACTCTCCTGTCTGTGCTTAGTAACAATCAGCTTACTGGTCCTGCTCCACCTTCACTACATAATTACACACTGCCTATCGGCTCCACTCTCCTGTCTATGCTTAGTAACAATCAGCTTACTAGTCCTGCTCCACCTTCACTACATAATTACACACTGCCTATCGGCTCCACTCTCCTGTCTATGGTTAGTAACAATCAGCTTACTAGTCCTGCTCCACCTTATCTACATAATTACACACTGCCTGTCCGCTCCACTCTCCTGTCTATGCTTAGTAACAATCAGCTTACTGGTCCTGCTCCACCTTCACTACATAATTACACACTGCCTATGGGCTCCACTCTCCTGTCTAAGCTTAGTAACAATCAGCTTACTAGTCCTGCTCCACCCTCTCTACATAATTACACACTGCCTGTCCGCTCCACTCTCCTGTCTGTGCTTAGTAACAATCAGCTTACTGGTCCTGCTCCACCTTCTCTACATAATTACACACTGCCTGCCGGCTCCACTCTCCTGTCTGTGCTTAGTAACAATCAGCTTACTAGTCCTGCTCCACCTTCACTACATAATTACACACTGCCTATCGGCTCCACTCTCCTGTCTGTGCTTAGTAACAATCAGCTTACTGGTCCTGCTCCACCTTCACTACATAATTACACACTGCCTATCGGCTCCACTCTCCTGTCTATGCTTAGTAACAATCAGCTTACTAGTCCTGCTCCACCTTCACTACATAATTACACACTGCCTATCGGCTCCACTCTCCTGTCTATGGTTAGTAACAATCAGCTTACTAGTCCTGCTCCACCTTATCTACATAATTACACACTGCCTGTCCGCTCCACTCTCCTGTCTATGCTTAGTAACAATCAGCTTACTAGTCCTGCTCCACCCTCTCTACATAATTACACACTGCCTGTCCGCTCCACTCTCCTGTCTATGCTTAGTAACAATCAGCTTACTAGTCCTGCTCCACCTTCCCTACATAATTACACACTGCCTGTCCGCTCCACTCTCCTGTCTATGCTTAGTAACAATCAGCTTACTGGTCCTGCTCCACCTTCACTACATAATTACACACTGCCTATGGGCTCCACTCTCCTGTCTAAGCTTAGTAACAATCAGCTTACTAGTCCTACTCCACCTTCACTACATAATTACACACTGCCTGCCGGCTCCACTCTCCTGTCTAAGCTTAGTAACAATCAGCTTACTAGTCCTGCTCCACCCTCTCTACATAATTACACAATGCCTGTCCGCTCCACTCTCCTGTCTATGCTTAGTAACAATCAGCTTACTAGTCCTGCTCCACCTTCTCTACATAATTACACACTGCCTGCCGGCTCCACTCTCCTGTCTAAGCTTAGTAACAATCAGCTTACTGGTCCTGCTCCACCTTATCTACATAATTACACACTGCCTGTCCGCTCCACTCTCCTGTCTAAGCTTAGTAACAATCAGCTTACTAGTCCTACTCCACCTTCACTACATAATTACACACTGCCTGCCGGCTCCACTCTCCTGTCTAAGCTTAGTAACAATCAGCTTACTAGTCCTGCTCCACCCTCTCTACATAATTACACAATGCCTGTCCGCTCCACTCTCCTGTCTATGCTTAGTAACAATCAGCTTACTAGTCCTGCTCCACCTTCTCTACATAATTACACACTGCCTGCCGGCTCCACTCTCCTGTCTAAGCTTAGTAACAATCAGCTTACTGGTCCTGCTCCACCTTATCTACATAATTACACACTGCCTGTCCGCTCCACTCTCCTGTCTATGCTTAGTAACAATCAGCTTACTAGTCCTGCTCCACCTTCTCTACATAACTATACACTGCTTGTCGGCTCCACTCTCCTGTCTATGCTTAGTAACAATCAGCTTACTGGTCCTGCTCCACCTTCACTACATAATTACACACTGCCTGCCGGCTCCACTCTCCTGTCTATGCTTAGTAACAATCAGCTTACTGGTCCTGCTCCACCTTCACTACATAATTACACACTGCCTATGGGCTCCACTCTCCTGTCTAAGCTTAGTAACAATCAGCTTACTAGTCCTACTCCACCTTCACTACATAATTACACACTGCCTGCCGGCTCCACTCTCCTGTCTAAGCTTAGTAACAATCAGCTTACTAGTCCTGCTCCACCCTCTCTACATAATTACACAATGCCTGTCCGCTCCACTCTCCTGTCTATGCTTAGTAACAATCAGCTTACTAGTCCTGCTCCACCTTCTCTACATAATTACACACTGCCTGCCGGCTCCACTCTCCTGTCTGTGCTTAGTAACAATCAGCTTACTGGTCCTGCTCCACCTTCACTACATAATTACACACTGCCTGCCGGCTCCACTCTCCTGTCTAAGCTTAGTAACAATCAGCTTACTGGTCCTGCTCCACCTTCCCTACATAATTACACACTGCCTGTCCGCTCCACTCTCCTGTCTATGCTTAGTAACAATCAGCTTACTGGTCCTGCTCCACCTTCTCTACATAATTACACACTGCCTGCCGGCTCCACTCTCCTGTCTGTGCTTAGTAACAATCAGCTTACTGGTCCTGCTCCACCTTCTCTACATAATTACACACTGCCTGCCGGCTCCACTCTCCTGTCTGTGCTTAGTAACAATCAGCTTACTGGTCCTGCTCCACCTTCTCTACATAACTACACACTGCTTGTCCGCTCCACTCTCCTGTCTATGGTTAGTAACAATCAGCTTACTGGTCCTGCTCCACCTTCACTACATAACTATACACTGCTTGTCTGCTCCACTCTCCTGTCTAAGCTTAGTAACAATCAGCTTACTGGTCCTGCTCCACCTTCTCTACATAATTACACACTGCCTGCCGGCTCCACTCTCCTGTCTGTGCTTAGTAACAATCAGCTTACTAGTCCTGCTCCACCTTCTCTACATAATTACACAATGCCTGCCGGCTCCACTCTCCTGTCTGTGCTTAGTAACAATCAGCTTACTAGTCCTGCTCCACCTTCACTACATAATTACACACTGCTTGTCCGCTCCACTCTCCTGTCTATGCTTAGTAACAATCAGCTTACTGGTCCTGCTCCACCTTCTCTACATAATTACACACTGCTTGTCGGCTCCACTCTCCTGTCTGTGCTTAGTATCAATCAGCTTACTAGTCCTGCTCCACCTTCACTACATAATTACACACTGCCTGCCGGCTCCACTCTCCTGTCTAAGCTTAGTAACAATCAGCTTACTGGTCCTGCTCCACCTTCTCTACATAATTACACACTGCCTGCCGGCTCCACTCTCCTGTCTGTGCTTAGTAACAATCAGCTTACTAGTCCTGCTCCACCTTCACTACATAATTACACACTGCTTGTCCGCTCCACTCTCCTGTCTATGCTTAGTAACAATCAGCTTACTGGTCCTGCTCCACCTTCTCTACATAATTACACACTGCCTATGGGCTCCACTCTCCTGTCTAAGCTTAGTAACAATCAGCTTACTGGTCCTGCTCCACCTTCCCTACATAATTACACACTGCTTGTCGGCTCCACTCTCCTGTCTATGCTTAGTAACAATCAGCTTACTGGTCCTGCTCCACCTTCTCTACATAATTACACACTGCCTATGGGCTCCACTCTCCTGTCTATGCTTAGTAACAATCAGCTTACTAGTCCTGCTCCACCTTCTCTACATAATTACACAATGCCTGCCGGCTCCACTCTCCTGTCTGTGCTTAGTAACAATCAGCTTACTAGTCCTGCTCCACCTTCACTACATAATTACACACTGCTTGTCCGCTCCACTCTCCTGTCTATGCTTAGTAACAATCAGCTTACTGGTCCTGCTCCACCTTCTCTACATAATTACACACTGCCTATGGGCTCCACTCTCCTGTCTAAGCTTAGTAACAATCAGCTTACTGGTCCTGCTCCACCTTCTCTACATAATTACACACTGCCTATGGGCTCCACTCTCCTGTCTAAGCTTAGTAACAATCAGCTTACTGGTCCTGCTCCACCTTCTCTACATAATTACACACTGCCTGCCGGCTCCACTCTCCTGTCTAAGCTTAGTAACAATCAGCTTACTGGTCCTGCTCCACCTTCTCTACATAATTACACACTGCCTATGGGCTCCACTCTCCTGTCTATGCTTAGTAACAATCAGCTTACTAGTCCTGCTCCACCTTCTCTACATAATTACACAATGCCTGCCGGCTCCACTCTCCTGTCTGTGCTTAGTAACAATCAGCTTACTAGTCCTGCTCCACCTTCACTACATAATTACACACTGCTTGCCGGCTCCACTCTCCTGTCTATGCTTAGTAACAATCAGCTTACTGGTCCTGCTCCACCTTCTCTACATAATTACACACTGCTTGTCGGCTCCACTCTCCTGTCTGTGCTTAGTATCAATCAGCTTACTAGTCCTGCTCCACCTTCACTACATAATTACACACTGCCTGCCGGCTCCACTCTCCTGTCTAAGCTTAGTAACAATCAGCTTACTAGTCCTGCTCCACCTTCACTACATAATTACACACTGCCTGCCGGCTCCACTCTCCTGTCTAAGCTTAGTAACAATCAGCTTACTGGTCCTGCTCCACCTTCACTACATAATTACACACTGCCTGCCGGCTCCACTCTCCTGTCTGTGGTTAGTAACAATCAGCTTACTAGTCCTGCTCCACCTTCCCTACATAATTACACACTGCCTGCCGGCTCCACTCTCCTGTCTATGGTTAGTAACAATCAGCTTACTGGTCCTGCTCCACCTTCACTACATAATTACACACTGCTTGTCCGCTCCACTCTCCTGTCTATGCTTAGTAACAATCAGCTTACTGGTCCTGCTCCACCTTCACTACATAATTACACACTACCTGTCCGCTCCACTCTCCTGTCTATGCTTAGTAACAATCAGCTTACTGGTCCTGCTCCACCTTCCCTACATAATTACACACTGCCTGCCGGCTCCACTCTCCTGTCTATGGTTAGTAACAATCAGCTTACTGGTCCTGCTCCACCTTCACTACATAATTACACACTGCCTGCCGGCTCCACTCTCCTGTCTAAGCTTAGTAACAATCAGCTTACTAGTCCTGCTCCACCTTCACTACATAATTACACACTGCCTGCCGGCTCCACTCTCCTGTCTAAGCTTAGTAACAATCAGCTTACTGGTCCTGCTCCACCTTCTCTACATAACTACACACTGCCTGCCGGCTCCACTCTCCTGTCTAAGCTTAGTAACAATCAGCTTACTGGTCCTGCTCCACCTTCACTACATAATTACACACTGCCTATGGGCTCCACTCTCCTGTCTAAGCTTAGTAACAATCAGCTTACTGGTCCTGCTCCACCTTCTCTACATAATTACACACTGCCTGCCGGCTCCACTCTCCTGTCTAAGCTTAGTAACAATCTTGTTACCACGTCTGGTGAAAGCTCTAATTACTTCCCTGTTCATGGCTTTAGTTTCCAGAACGCTGTCTGCCTGATCTGTGTACAGTCTTTGTGACATCACCGCTGTCGCCGTGTCAGGCTGGCATACAGTACAATACTATTGGATTAAGGCATCTAATTCAGCTTCCAGTTTTCTATATATTGACATTAACGTTACCTTTATTATGTTGTTTGTAGTCTGAGGTATTGGGTGCTTATAATTACCAGGACCATGAACTGTCTGGGAGATGATACAAGCTGTGGATTATTTTACTGCTTTCTGGTTCACGTACCAGATCCTTATGATCATTCTATCCCTTGTCTGTTATGTGGCCTCCCGTCCTGACCTCTGGCCAGTGGTACTCTGTATACACAGTACTATCAGTCTAGCTGAGAGGACCTAAGCAAACAGTATTTTTTAGTATGCTCTATGGTGTTATATGGTAGAACTAGCTCCAAGTGTGTTATTGGACAATATTAATTAGTACTCTGTGATATTAGACAGAACTAGTGGTCTCATTACTGGCATAATATTAATGTGTATGCTCTATCGTTTTAGATAGTAGAACTAGTGAGACTAGAAGTGATATGTGGAGTTGGTGAGATATTATGGCTGTTCCTCCGTGTACATACCCCGGCTTCAGGAGAGGACAGGTGTACTGTATAAGATCAGACCTGGACGTGACATATTATGGATGTTCCTCTGTGTACATACCCCGGCTTCAGGAGAGGACAGGTGTACTGTATAAGATCAGACCTGGACGTGACATATTATGGATGTTCCTCTGTGTACATACCCCGGCTTCAGGAGAGGACAGGTGTACTGTATAAGATCAGACCTGGACGTGAGATATGTGGAGTTGGTGAGATATTATGGATGCTCCTTCATCTATGTGCATTAAATCAGAAGAGGACAGGACGATAGGTAATAAAATGTAGGCGATCACACCAGGAAGGGACATAAGTTGAGTTGGTGAGGGATTGTATGTACCCTGCCGTCAGGATAGTACAGGTGGATAGACAATGTAACGGAGGAGATCAGACCTGGAAGTGAGAGATTCTGGGTGCTCCTCCATGTATGTTCCCTACAATGGGAGATGATGGGTGGAGAGTGATTGTAGTAGTTCAGACCTAGAAGTGAGATGTGTAAGTCCAGTGAGAGAGGTCCGGTGATCCTCTAGCTCAGTTGTACGGTAGGAACCACATGGTCAGTCCGTTGGTAGCAGTAGATCTCACACTTTGCTCTTCTTTTCACTTTTCTGTTTTATCTTTTTATTTTTGTTTTTTTTTTTGTTCTCCTTTGTTCTGTATGTGCTGCCAACTCATCTTCTAGGTACGAACACGAGACATGGGAGGCTACTCCACCACTACGGACTTCATCAAGGCTGTGATTGACAGTTTGCATATTCGATACTCATACTAGTGCCATCTATTCTGACTGCTTCCCTTTCATGCCGCAATGACTCGTGCTTTTTACATCTGACAGAGTGCGTTCTATGGACCCAAGACTTCATGTTATGTGCCATGTTTTATATTAATCCCAATAATCGGATTCATAGGAATTCCCTCATAATGTTGGGTATAGAAAATGGTAGAAAGGGGATGGGTTACCCTGTCTAGCTGCCCTTGTGCCGTGTACCTTCATCTCGAGTTGAATATGAAAAGTCGGCAGTTAAAATGTCAACACCGTAATGTCGACACAGTTATATGAAATGTGGATAGGGTTGTAAAGTAGACATTTTGACTGTTGACATTATGAACCTGTAGACATTTTGACTTATGAAATTTCACCTATCCCCTTCACCTCAGAGATGGCTGCCAGGCCATTCTAATGTCGCCTGTATTATCCAGATATAATGTACATCTTATTTATAAGGGGTGTAGTACGTCTTAACGGTTCTGTAAACACCAACAGTGTTTACAGTGACCAAAATAATCCGAAACATAACTCACTGACCTGTCAAAAACAGAGACTCAAGTATCACAGACACATGAGAGCTTCGATCTGAGGAGACGACTCTTGATAATTACGTCACTTGTAAGCGCAATTTTCATATTTAAAGCGACAATACTACGGACCCAGCGTAGGATCATGTAATGTAAGTATGAACTTGAATTTAACCCTTATCCTAACCCTAATGGTACAGTAAAGTACCATTATAATTACCCTCATACTTACGTAACATGATCCTACGCTGGGTCCGTAGTATTGCAGCTTTAAATATGAAAATCACGCTTACAAGTGACGTAATTTTCAAGAGTCGGCCTCTCCTCAGATCGGACCTCTTTGTGTCTCTGATACTTAAGTCTCTGTTTTTGACAGGCCGGTGAGTTATGTTTCATATTATCTTGGTTTCTATAGACACTGTCGGTGTTTACAGCACCGTTAAACTGACTACCACCGATAATGTGTATAATCTGTGTGATCACGACACGGAATGTATTTGTTGTTGTACATGTGTTGCCCACGTATAAGGTATTAAAATGAAAATAGTTTATATATTACAAGTATTTCTTTCTCCAAGTCTAATGTCTGAATTTATAATGATTAGTGCCCTTATTTCTGTCATTTATATAGAGCCAATATTTTACGCAATGCTGTACCATCCGAGACTTTTATTAAAACACATCAGTCCCTGCCCTGGTGAAGCTTAGATCAGATCTCTCTAAGACAGAGAGGCTCAAACCCCACAGCCAACTCACTCCTACCATAATTAGCAGCCAGGGTGTCTGTGTGAGGAAACCCAATGCAAACATTCAATATCAGTACACCTCTAATATCGCCTTTATATTACCCAATCTGATGCTAAGGTATACATTATATCCGCTTTGTTCAAGAACTCCACCCACTGACCAATTACTCCTCAATGTGACCAAGAACTCCACCCACTGACCAATTACTCCTCAATGTGACCAAGAACTCCACCCACTGACCAATTACTCCTCAATGTGACCAAGAACTCCACCCACTGACCAATTACTCCTCAATGTGACCAAGAACTCCACCCACTGACCACTTACTCCTCAGTGTGACCAAGAACTCCACCCACTGACCAATTACTCCTCAATTTGTCCAAGAACTCCACTCACTGACCATTTACTGCAGTATAACCAATTAATTCACAGCCTGATCAGTTACTCAACAACACTAGCCGGTTACTCAATCTGACCAAGTACTCCACCCACTGATCAATTACTCCTAAATCTGACTGAGTACTCCATACATTGGTCAATTACTCCTCAGACTTACTAAGTATTCCACAATATGACTAATTGCTCTCCCACCTTGTTTACCTCTACAATCTATCCCTCTCCACTGATATCTTCCCCTCATCCTTTAAACATGCTCTACACCTCACACACTTAACTACCGCCCCATTTCTCTTTTCTTCTCTCCTTTGCCTCCAAAATACTTGAGCAGCTTGTCTACAAGCATCTCACCAGCTACCACTCTGACAACTCCATCTTTGATCCTCTGCTTTCTAGCTTCTGTCCCCACCACTCCACAGAAACTGCCTTGACTAAAGTCGACAACGATCTTCTCTTGGCCAAATCCAGGGGCCACTTCTCCCTCCTTATCCTCCTGGATGTGGCCTTTGACACGGTGGATCACCCTCTCCGACACTGTCCGTTCATGGTTCACCTCCTACCTCGCCAACCGCTCCTTCTCTGTTTGTACCTCTGGTCGTCCCCTCATCTTTACTTCCCATAGGAGTCCCAGAGGGTTCTGTATTTGGTCCTCTGCTTTTTTCTGTGTGCACCGTCTCCATGGGTGAACTCATCAGTCCCTTCGGCCTCCAGTACCACCTGTATGCAGATGACACTCAACTCTACCTCTCATCTCCTGATCTTTCTCAGATGTCCAATTGCCTCTGCGCCATCTACTCCTGAATGTCCTTTCACTTTCTGAAACTTAATATTGCCAAAACTGAACTCATTGTCTTCCCTCCTTCAAGAGTCTTCTCCCCTCCTGACCTCTCTATCAGTGTGACAACACCACTATCTCCTCTGTTCCCCAACTCCACTGCCTGGGTGTCATTCTTGACTCATTTCTCTCCTTCGCCCCTCACATTCAATCTCGTGCCTAATCCTGTTACTTCCAGCTCCACAACATCGCTCGTATCAAACCCTTCTTCTCCCTGATTGCCACCAAATCTTTTGTCCACTCACTGATCATTTCTCGTCTCGACCAGTGCACCCATCTCCTTACTGTCCTCCCTCGCTCCCCTTTGATCTATATTTAATGCTGCAGCTAGACTTACCTTCTTCCCTCGCTGCTCTAGATCTGCCTCTCCTCTCTGCCAAGCCTTAGACTGACTACCCTTCCCCTATAGAATCCTCTTCAAACTCCTCACCCTCACGTACAAGGCCCTCTTCAACTCCACTGCTCCCTACATCTCCAACTTCATCTCCATACATACTCCCTCCCGTCCTCTCCGGCCTGCTAATGACCACCGCCTTTCCTCCCCTCTAGTAACCACATATCTCGTTCTATTAGACTGTCCCCTAGCCTGTATACCTTCAGACTGTCATTGAAATCCCACCTCTTTATAAAAGCCTACCAGTCCTCCACTTAACTATTTCACCATGTAGTATACCTCACCCTCTTTCTTCCTCCATCTCCCTCATTTACTTCTTGCCCTCAGATCCCCTTACATTGGCTCATCCCATTTGTCTGCCTCTTTCCCTTTAGATTGTAAACACTAGTGAGCAGGGTCCTCTTCCCTCCTGTTCTCATTATTTATAACTGTTGCCCACCAGCTACACTGCGCGCCTCCTCTTTGGGCTCTCTGCCCATTGGCTCTACCCCTACATTGTCTTTGCACCTCTTTCAGTGGCTATAAACCTGTTAGTTGCGCTCACACTAATGGACACATGATTCAGCATGTGCTGAATATACCCCAAGCACCCCTTGACCCAGGCTGGCAGTAGCTGTGTTGAGAGTTGTAGTGTTATTTGTTTACTGTATTGTGCAGTTACACCATGTACTGTCTTGTTGTTTGCCCTCATGTGGCATCCTATACATAAAGGTTGATAATAATTACTCCACAAGGTAACCAATTACTCCTCAATCTGACCAAGTACTTTACAATCTGAGCTGAAGAAGCAAAGAGTAAGCATTTGTTTTGATGAGTAATCTATCTGCTGCATGAATTCTGCCACCAATAGTATCTCAGACAGATGTAACTATCCAGAATGTGTGCTCACATGTAAGATAATGAGGAATCCGCTGAAGTTTGAGGAAGACAACCCATGTTTGGCATTTCGGGACCTGCCTTTGATTTGCAAAATTATTACAGAATGTTCGTGCACATGAGAGTTCATAAGATACACTGAGGTTCAAGGCAAAAGCTGTTACTCAAAGTGAGATAAGTGTGTGTGAAAACCCGGACATATTCTGGATTACCAGCTAAACCTTGGTCTGAAGCCGCTATGACCAGTACTCGCCTCCTGACAGGTTTGCTCAGCCTTTGAAAGTCTTTCCTCCAGGAGAAAACTCTACAGGTACACATGGAAACACCCTCTGGGAAGGGACAGGTGGAGATTATACTCCTGAAAACTAAACAGCTGGAGAAATCGCCCAAAATCTTGGTTCATTCAACATCCGGAACGTAGACCAGACTTTTAAACAATTTGTAAATAACCAGAAGTTTCAGACACTTGTTATAGCTGGAGTCATTTCACTTAGACAGGTTCTGTAGGAAACACATTTTATATGTTCCAGAAGAGAACGTCCTACTGTAAGGTCAATGTCATTACACAACAATCCAAATATCTGACCTTTAGGTCTTTCCATACAGGCAGATTATTAATGTAGATTGTTCATATTGCATGAATATATACTGTAGTGTCTCTCTAATCTCATAGACCATTTCTGCACTAATATGTAATATTATCTGGGATCTGGTTAGTGGTGCACAAATAATAGTAGCAGAAAATGCAACATTAGTCGGCACTTACTGAGGTTTTCTATTCCTGTAGCGGCATATAGCAGTGAACATCAAGGGTTAGACCCTTATTATGTAAAGGGAGAGGGATCTATTAACACACAATCTCCCTCCGCTCTCCATACCCAAGTCTCAGTCTGGTACTAAGCAAACAGTAGGGTTGGGGATCCTTGTGCCGACTGCCATGTTCCAGTACTGTGTGTAATAATCCCAGCAGACAGTGGGCACTAAAGGAGACACAGTGATAGAAAGGAACGGGCAACGCTGCTTTATTATTTATATTTAACCCTAAACTTACAAAACTTTATGACCAAAGTTGACTTGCTCGGGAGAACTGATGTCCAGGTTATAATAGCCAGGTCTTTTTGAGTGCACTTTAACCAATCATGTTTCAGATACTGCTCTGTGCCTATTGGCTCTCTATGCAGCTTGTAATCCGTCATGAAATGTTAGGTTTAGATGCACTGTGTACTATCCAGAGAAGATAACAAAGCGTCAGTCTTCCTTACTTCAGTTGTCCTCTGAATGTATTCTTGTAGACATCTGGTTGATCCAATTTAAGCCATTCTCCTTCCTCCACTGACTGGGGAAGCATGTAATACAAATGGCAAATCTGAAGGTGGACATTCATTTTACTTGTGGCTTTAGATGTACTACTGCCTGAGTGAATCAATGTTTAATGGACTTTGAGCCTAATTTTGGTTGGAAAAACCCAAGAATGCTGAAATTTTCTTCAGTCCTGCGTCCACTTTTATCTCGGTGGAGGCAGGAGTTATAATCTCTGGTAGTACAGCAATCTCATGGTTTGCCACATCATATAATAGACTATGGAGGTAGAGATTTTCCTTGCAGCCATAAGTGTGTCTATAGTACTTTCAGGTGGACTCTTTGTTTCATCACATGCCTCTTCCAGCCCTGTGAATCTAGTCTGGCTACCAATGGGTGCTCTATTGGACCTTGTGATTGAAGATCTGTCAGAGGAATTCTGAACATTTAGCAGAATTGATGTTCCACACAGGAAGATTGGTGATTATGATTACCTTGTCCTCCTCTTATTTTGTTTCCGAACCCTGAGAATCGATAGAATTGGTGCAAAGACTGAATTCATCGAAAACATGGACGAACTCCGCCTTTCTCTCCAGATACTTTGAACAGAAAGATGGCAGTTTTGTGTTGTCTTCTATAGCCATCAGATCCATTTAGGAATATACCCCCAAATATTTCTATTGAAGTATTTGTAACACTGACCTATTTTCCAATTGACATGCCAGAGTTCTCACGGAATTATAACACCACCAGACAAGTCTGTTTATTGTTTGAGGATCTCGCGCTTTCATCAGAATATCATCCAAGTGGATGATTATTTGTATTCCCTGAAGATGACTTACTGCCCGTAGAGCTAGCACAACCCTGGGGATGATGTGTGGCTGAATGAACACACATCATCATCCTTTGGAAGCAGTGTTTCAGGATGTGAAATCTGAGGTACCTTTTATGTGGCTTGAAGATCATCTTATTGATCTATCTTGTTCCTCTACCACTATTGGGGGACCTACGGAATTGCATTTGTCACCTTTGCTTTGATTGTGATGGTTTCCTTGTCTGTACTGCTTTGCCTCCTACTCAGAAGACCGATCCTGTCTACATGATCATCTTTGCTGGGGCAGAATTTCTAGAGATTCCCTTATCCAACTAGGGCCCAACAATATCCTCAAATGGAAGACCGTAAATACTAGTCTGCCGTTTTCTGAGCCACAGACCATGACAATGTCTATCCTGGTTGTTTTCCATCACACACTCACATGCTTGCAGAATCCACCTCAGGAGACCGGTCCCATCTAACTTATATGTAACTGAAACTTCAGGAGTATAAAAGACCCTTTCTCTTTAATGATGTCATTGATCCTTCGATGTCGGCTCTTCCTATCATTGTGAAGCAGAATTCGCCAAGCGTTGGATTGTTCACCCACTAATAGGGAACGTGAGCTGGGTTTAGACCGTCGTGAGACAGGTTAGTTTTACCCTACTAATGATGTGTTGTCGCCATAGTAATCCTGCTCAGTACGAGAGGATAATGTCATTGCCTCTGTATATGGAAGATTGAGTGGTTTTTATTCCTGCTACTGAAACATGAGGTCTGGCTTGGGTCAGAGGGTTGTTTAGTCAGAGTAGGAGATCTATCTGCAATGTCACCTTCCATTTATACCCTTTGCTTGCTTTGCTCCTGCATATTTCTCGCCAGTTCTGAAACCTTCACCATATAGTCTCCAGGGGGTGCCGTCCTCTATTCCATTTGCTCTTTATCAGATGAACCTTTCAAGGAATGGAGACATTCGTTTCCACATATTTTGTTGTGGACAAACTTGTTTCTTGTTATAACATTAATTTTCTCCAATGAGTCTCATGATGTCTGGATAAGTAGCTAAAAGAAAACTCAAATTTCGGCACGGTGCAGATAATCCTTAGTAATATAGACTCTTGTGATCCAGATCTAGGGCTTGTGTGGAGAAAGTCATCCTGAGAATATGAGATTGTAAGATGTAGAGGTTTAGGTATATGAATATTTGCGTACCCCCAGCAGCACTGAATGAATCCAGCTCTCTCTGCTGATGCTGAAATGAAGTCACCTAATGTCCACACGCTCTGTTTTCCACCAGTCCAGACTGTGGCCCCTTCTGTCCCATATTCAGCCTGTTACAGCTACTCTATCACCCCTGATGTATAACATGTAGCCTCTCCCCTACCTCATCCCCTCTCCCCCCCCCCCTTAAAAAGGTGTCCCACCTCTAGGACTTTCATTGTGCTGCACCTATGCTCTGAAATACTCTTCCTTGTCTTACCAGAAGGTCCAGCATCAGCTCGTCACTTTCCCCAACTATCCTGTCATCTAGTCCAGTTATAGCCTTCTGCCCTCTCTCTCCTCCTCATGCATCCACTACAGCGTTGGCCCCTTATTGACTTGGTCTCAGAGTAGAATGGAGACTTTCTAACACTCTGGAATTGCTGGACCACCATAGCGAAGAACCAGTGAAACCGTTCCTGAACCTTTTATATTATATTCCTGTGCGTAGATGGGTCACACGAAACGCCTGCAGGAAGTGGAACACAAGCAACGTCTTGTTTCTGTCTTTGTTTTTGTAACCAGACCTCTAAATATACACATAAAACATAATGGACAGGGTCAGGTACAAGTTTATTGGTCAGAATAAATGAATGACATCATATAAGTCTTCCTTGCCTGTCCTCTTAGGAACCGTGTTTATTACAGTGTTACCAATAGTGCCGTATTAATGCACCTATATGGATAGATGGATGCAACGTGTAGAGAAGGAGATCAGCACTGCATTGTATGTACAGATAAGAAATTGGGAGGCAAATTGCTCCTACACTTCAAGATTCTACACTTCATCCAACCTGGATTTACTTTCTCTGACTTGTGAAGAAGCAGATATTATTTAGAGCCAGGAAACCTTTTGTAAAAAAAAAAATAATCATTGGAACGACTGGTAGGAGCCCAGAAGACTGGATCACTGGCTGTCCACAGGCTCCTGTATCCAGGGCTGGCCCTTGGGAGGACACGAGGGCCCGTGGCTGTGCGGCTCCAAGCATGCCATGCAACGCTGCAATTACTGAAGTGAGATGTCTGCACAATCTTGCCACCAATGTACAGGTCTTCTACTTAATATAGTCCCTATAATGTGGATTGCACAGTAGAGTAATAGTTACAGCACTATCTGCAGCTGATCTACTGACCCAGCTGACGGCCCAGCACCGTAATACCCATATGGTGGTTACTATAAACACTCTCGGTCATTATAACATGACCGAGGGACAATACCCCAGGACACGTCATCTACTATCAGAGAGTCTGGGGACTATTTCATATTATCCACTATAATTCTGCATGCGGCTCATACAGCCATTGATTCATGAATCGGCTCTGTGTACTCAACAAGGAGCGGATGGGAAGATAGGAGCGTTGATGAATCAGGGCAGATGTCTGTTGTACACTGCAGGATGTGTCCAGTATGTATGTGGAATATAAATTCACAAAAGAACACACAGGGAAAATAAAATACTGTATTGATGTCACCTAGTAATAATCTAGGCCTTAGTGATGGCAGTTAAAACAAAAAAAGTGTTTTTTTTTTTTATATGTCCACTGAGCATAAAATACATTGTTACAGTTGCACATGATTGCACACACATGTTCTAGCTGTATATGAGACTACTGATCAGGACTTAGACTTACTTGGTTTTCTACCGAACCTCTTGCTCCAGTTACAGGGCTAGTCTGAGACACACAGAGCTGGATTTGGACGTGGCTGTGTGTTTACCACGTCCTTACAGTACATTGACCACAACAAAACGCCCCTTCCCTGTCCCATTCACTCACAGAAATCATAGGCTGTAGTAAGTGTCCTTTGCACTTAGAGGGAGCGGACAGGGCTGCGTTTATTGGCTTATGTCCCGATTCTGGTGTACAATATGCTCAAAATCCCTACCATAGAGTACATACCATACGGTACCATAGAGTACATACCATAGAGTAGAAACCCTACCAGAGAGTACATACTATACCATAGAGTACATACCATACGGTACCAGAGAGTACATACCATACGGTACCATAGAGTAAGATACCCTACCAGAGAGTACATACCATTCCATAGAGTATATACCATATAATATAGAGTACATATCATACAGTACCATAGCGTACATACCCTACCAGAGAGTAAATACCATACGGTACCAGAGAGTATATACCATACCAGAGAGTAAATACCATACGGTACCAGAGAGTACCCATTTGTTTACTGCATGAAGAATTGTGATCAGTTCTGTGACATGATTAATGATGTCCTTTATACACTGGAGATAACATTGTTTTATAAAGTACAGACATTAAGGACCCTTTATATAATGGAATGACTTGCGCCACTCATGGGTAAGATGCCGACCCTGCAGGGGGCACAGAGCCCCTCTCGCTGTCACCTGTCAGGACACGGTTACCGTGTGCAGAATATTTCACTTGTTAGCAGGACGCATTGGCGGTAACCGTGATAAATGGCGCTAACACATTAACACAGGTTGTAACTGATCCCGTAGAGACTGAGATGAAAATGTTCTTATGAAAGCATGAAGAGAATAAATTCTAAATAATACTAACATAATACGGTGTAAAAGTCTCTCCCTCAGTGACTTCTTTTCAGATTTCTCCATGAATGTTGTGATGTATCCGGATTTTCCTCCCCGTTATAATAAATAATTATAATATAATTTACTGGGCTCCTTAGGATACTGATTAATGGAATAAAATGTCTGATAAGATGAATCTTTTCTTGTGACCCGCAGGTTCGGACCACCGATATGGGAGGATACGCCACGTCTCTGGATTACACTCAGGCTGTTATTTCCAACCTCAATTCATAGAAGGCCCCGGTGAAAGTCCTTCAGTAGCTGCGCGGCTATCCGCCTCTCCGTGTGAGCGTCCTTCATCCGAGCAGCTATCCGCCTCTCCGTGTGAGCGTCCTTCATCTGAGCAGCTATCCGCCTCTCCGTGTGAGCGCCCTTCATCTGAGCAGCTATCCGCCTCTCCGTGTGAGCGCCCTTCATCTGAGCAGCTATCCGCCTCTCCGTGTGAGCGTTCTTCATCTGCGCAGCTATCCGCCTCTCCGTGTGAGCGTCCTTCAGCTGCGCGGCTATCCGTATCTCCGTGTGAGCGTCCTTCATCTGCGCAGCTATCCGCATCTCCGTGTGAGCGTTCTTCATCTGCGCGGCTATCCGCCTCTCTGTGTGACCATCCTTCATCTGCGCGGCTATCCACCTCTCCGTGTGAGCGTTCTTCATCTGCGCGGCTATCCGCATCTCCGTGTGAGCGTTCTTCATCTGCGCAGCTATCCGCCTCTCCGTGTGAGCGTCCTTCATCTGCGCAGCTATCCGCCTCTCCGTGTGAGCGTCCTTCATCTGAGCAGCTATCCGCCTCTCCGTGTGAGCGTCCTTCATCTGCGCAGCTATCCGCATCTCCGTGTGAGCGTTCTTCATCTGCGCAGCTATCCGCCTCTCCGTGTGAGCGTCCTTCATCTGCGCAGCTATCCGCCTCTCCGTGTGAGCGTCCTTCATCTGCGCAGCTATCCGCCTCTCCGTGTGAGCATCCTTCATCTGCGCAGCTATCCGCCTCTCCGTGTTACCGTTATTACCCAGCTTTTGTCTCCTGGCTCTCTGATTGCTGTGTACATCCATCACATGGGCTGAATGTATTACCTGTATCTATGTGTTATTTATGGCCAATACAAGCAACAATGAGACTACTGATTGGATGATAGAGACAAGCCCACCCTCAGTACAGACCATTTCACGCTCCGTGATCTCTAATATTAGTACTCTATGTCCGGTGAGGGCTGTGAATAAGCCCCATGGATGACCGCGTAGTTACTGGAGACATTCCAGCGGCAGCGCTGAGCGGTTTCCTGACCTTCACTCCACGGAGCAGGAGTTCCCGGCACGCTCTGCACTGTCACTTTATGTGTGATATACGGGAGTTATAACATACTGATTAATGTACATTGTGTGTGGGGTGAGAACAATGAATAAATAAACTGCTTGGTTGACGTATAAGATGAAGACTTTGTGTTTTTATTGGTTTTTCTGTACTCCCTTCAAAGTAAACAAGCAGCTAACACAGCAACTGCAAACAAGGTCACGTAAGATATGAAGTAATATAGCCGCATTGTACAGTATCAATGTTCAGACAGAATCGAAGTATCACCTATATGCTGATGATATTCAACTCTACATCTCTTCTCCTGATCTTTCCTCCTCCCTCCTCTCTCGTGTAACTGACTGCCTCTCAGCCATCTCATCCTGGATGTCCTCTCGCTTTATTAAAATTAACATCTCCAAAACCGAACTCATTGTATTTCCCCCACCCAGGCTCCCTTCTCACCATGACCTCTCTATCGTTGTTAACAACTCCACTATCTCCTCTGTCACCCAACTCCGCTGCCTGGGAGTCACTCTCGACTCCTCTCCTTTGCCCCCCACATTTAATCCCTTGCCCAAGCCTGCCGCTTCCAACTCCGTAACATTGCCCGCATCCGTCCCTTCCTCTCAAGATGCCATCAAAACTATCATCCATGCTCTCATCATCTCCCGCCTTGATTACTGCAACCTCCTCCTTACTGGCCTCCCCTGCTCCCGCCTTGCCCCCCTCCGCTCTATACTCAATGCGGCTGCGAGACTCATCTTCCTCTCACACCGCTCCTCCTCTGCCTCCCCTCTCTGTCTTGCCTTACACTGCCTCCTTCCCCTACAGGATCCTTTTCAAACTCCTCACTACCACTTACAAGGCTCTCTCCCGGTCTACTGCCCCTTACATCTCTAACCTCCTCTCCATTCACACTCCCTGCGCTCGGCCAATGATCGCCGCCTCTCCTCCACTCTGATCACCTCTTCCCACTCTAGAATCCAAGACTTCTCCCATGCTGCCCCCCTTCACTGGAACGACCTCCCTCGCTCCATTCGTCTCTCACCCAATCTGTGCTCCTTCAAGCGGGCACTTAAAACTCACCTGTTCTTTAAGGCCTACCAACCATCCACTTAACCTCTCACCTCTTCTGGTTCTCCCCTGCCCCCTTTCTCTCTCCCCGTTGCTTCACTGGCTCCCTTATGTACCTGATTCTGTTTACCCTCCCTTAGGATGTAAGCTCGTATGAGCAGGGCCCATCTTCCCTCCTGTCTCCATACCTGTTCTTCCACTCCGTCTCTACTGTATCTGCCTGCCTGGAGTTTCTCATTCGAGCTTACATCCTAAGGGAGGGTAACCAAAGTCAGGCACAAAAGTGAGTGAGTCTATTACCCTCATATATGCCAATTCGTGGTTATCTGTTCAATGAAGGCATGCTGTCCCTCACTTTCATGTAAGTCGATACTTCATCTTTTTGTTAATAAAGCTGCATTGTACTAATTGAAATTCTTTGCCTATGGTTTTTTCGGCTTGATCGGCGTGAGGTTCAGTGGTAACCTCTTACCGCGGTTTAGCTGGTGGGGAGTAAGAGAGGAAGCGATTGAGATATCACTACAGTCCAGTACACCCCGGTCATTCTACCACTCTAGCCCTGTATTTGGGTAGGGCCAGTTTGGGCAGGGATGTAGCGACCCCTTCACAGACCACCGATGCCATTGGATTCAAAATTCCAAATGTATAGTGCAGCGGACTAGCAGTTTATCACTCCTATGGAAACCATCCTGACAGCGCAATCGTGAGTGAATCCCAATGGGACTATTTCACACATCCATTATTGTATTAATCAGCATCTGGAACATTGACTATTCATTCATTTTTTTATTTGGACACATGCATTTTATACATTGCCCCTTTTTTTTTATCAATGTTGATATTTGACACACATTTGTTATATTTGTGTTTTAGGTTGTTCTATTCCTGAAACTGAGCGCTTTAGAAATGTTATATAAAATCTTCAGCGCACCTGCTTACATAAAGCACCTCATCACTATTTATTTATACTTCATCTTATTTTCACTCTCTTCCTGCTCCAAACCATGGAGGAAAGAAACTGATCCATTTTGCAAAACAAGAGGGTAGAAAAACAGCTGCTTAGGAACTTAGGCTGTATTATAATAGTGAGATTGATCCCACCCAACACAAAGGCAGTTTCCATCAGGTGTGAACTTTAGAAAACCAAATAAGATCATTTAAAACAGGAGGTTTGTGTGTCAGAGAGCAGAGGGCCACCTTGTCCTCAGAGTACTCCCAATGTCTTGAATTGTGGGATTACAAATTAAATAAGTGTAGGTCAATGCAAATAAGTTAGGCGAAAGTACATCCTTGTGCCCCTACCTAATTTAAAGGGACAGGACACTTAGCAATTACCACTCAATCACACCCCCATGTTAGAATAGCCTGGGCTAATTAATACATACAGCACCCATTCCAAATGGTTTAAACATCTCCCATAAATACAAGTACACCCCCAGCGTAGGCTCAAACAGATAGACTTCTGGGCATGGAACCAGTCTGATGCAGATTAATTCTAAGATCACTCTATTTAGTTTTAGGGCCAAAATTTCTAATCAGTCTAGAGGTGGAATAGGCAACAAGTCCGGGTACACGGGGTCCTGCCTGTCACAGGACCCTGATCAGAGACTAAGCCACAGTACTGACACTGTCGGGTAACTGAGGAACGCTGATTATAAAGTACTGACAGCTGGCAATAAGGATGGCCAGTCATCTGAACACTGAGGTTAACGATCCAACAGAAAGGGCCACATTAGTTTATACTGGATTTTCATCTTCCTACTACCCCCTTGTGTAAAGTACACACATACTAGTTCTCATTTTGTTTACAGACTTAGTGAGGCAAACTTGGTACGTAAATAGAATCCACCCACCCTCCCCAGTCATTCATCCTCACATGATGCACCCTCATTTACTAACTTGCGTCACATTTCGTGAACACCTGCTCACTACAGCCCTTCTGAAGCACCACCGTTGTTCCATATAAGCCCCAGTAGCACCCCCTCCTTTTATATACATCACGCTGGTCGGACAGGCCCGGGGATAAAAGACCGCCCTGTCGCCTTAATACCATACATCACAGCTACAAAGAAAGACACATGGAAGTTTGTGCCCCTTTAATCTAAAGGATAATGGACAGAAAGGCACTCTGGGATATTTTATACAAAAGATATTCTATATTGTGCATTCACTTGGACAGATTGGGGCTCACACCCAGGCACCCAAATGTCATCTGTACAGGAAAAAAAACAGAAAAAAAAACTTGAAATGAACCGAGAAACGCAACAATTTGATCAGTCTGTTCAGGACAGAGGCCGCAGCCTCCTCAGTCCTCATCCTCCTGACGCACTTTACATTTCTTCTTTTTCTTTGTTTCTGTTGCCGGAGCTTCTTCAGGGGCAGATTTACGCTTTTTCTTACTGGACGGCGTCTGTTCCTCCTCCTCTAACCCGTTCTCGGAGAGGTCGGGCTCCGACTTCCGTTTCTTCTTCTTGCTGGGCACTTCCTCCTGAGAAGGATAATGAGTTTAGAGCACCCCCTAGCTATAGACTTCGTTACACCAGCTTCCCCCATACCCAGCAAGCACAGCTCAGGGTACTTCCACACGTACCTCATCCTGGCTTTGTTTGGACGGCTCGTTCTCCTCTGCTGCAGCCGCCGCCAGCGCCTCCAACCTCTTCTTCTCACGCTTCTTCTTCTTCCGCTCTTTCTTCTCTAGTTTCCTCCTTATCTCTGTCGTCACCGATGAAGCCTGAAACAGAAGTGAATGAGCATCACCCGGGCACAGCACTGTCACCCCGCACACCCTGCAGCCAGAACGCTTGTTGGATCAGACTCATTAAATCAGTTTTTGCCTCCATTGGTTAGTGTCAGGGGTAAAACATTACATCACTTCCATCCTCTCTGGCCGAGACGCTACACGACCAGCCGGACGCTGCGCTGTAATACTGACCTCCTGCTGCGCCTCCTTCATCACATCCAGGTTCTTACGAGGAGCCTCTCCGGTCTCATAGAACGCCAGTCTCTCCTCCACCTGCTCCCGCAGCTTGTCACCAAACACGCTCGTAGGGATCTCTGGAACAAGGAGAAGACATTAATAATCCTGCACCTCGGAGGAAGCAACCCCAAGACCTGACCCTGTAACATGGACGGGGAAGGACCCACAGAACAGCCGCTTTGCTCAGAAGAGAGATTGTCAACATACACTTCGGTGATATACTGTTGACGAAAAATATTTACCATCATCGCAAAGCTGGGCAGACAAACCTGGCGCTGCCCAGACAAGAACCTGGACATGGCAGCTTGTAACAGATTGGATGTGACCAATAAGAGTGGACTTATGAACCTTATTTAAAGGTTACTATAAAAATGCTCCTTGTACTGAACATTTGCCCCATAACTAGTGTCAGCCATTAACCGCACTCTATCCCCGTCCCTGGGGCCCTCACCTGAAAAACAGTCTATGCGAGAAGCGATTGTGCACTTGTTAGCCAGGTAGCGGGAGATCCGGCCCTTGTTCTTTGCAGCCGCTCGACCGATGAAAGTGGAGTGGAAGATAAGTCCGTATTTCGGGGTGTTCCCTTTGGTCTTCAGCGCCCTGTAACGTGATTAACTGAGAATTTGCTATTGGATACTATTATAATTGGCCACAGGACTCTGTCAGACAATGTCCACCAGCCTATCACAAGCCCTGAACATTACATGGTTCCCCCAACAGCCTCAGCCACACCTCCCTCCTACTACTGTCCCACCCACTCCTATCACTGCCCCTCCCACCCACCACCCTCTGCCATGGCACTGCTCCCCTCGGTATAGTCCCTCCCACTCACTAGCCTATCACTGGCCCTTCCTCAGTACAGCTCCTCCCACCCACCATCATGGCACTGCCCACCTTGGTATAGTCCCTCCCACTCACTAGCCTATCACTGGCCCTTCCTCAGTATAGCTCCTCCCACCCACCATCATGGCACTGCTCCCCTCGGTATAGTCCCTGCCACTCACTAGCCTATCACTGGCCCTTCCTCAGTATAGCTCCTCCCACCCTCCACTGACCCCATCATGGCACTGCCCCCCTCAGTATAGTCCCTCCCACTCACTAGCCTATCACTGGCCCTCCATCATAACACTGCCATACCACTCATTCCCCCCCCCCCCCGTATAGTCCCTCCCACTCACTAGCCCTTTCTCATTACAGCTCCTCCCACTCACCCTGTCAAGCACTACCCACCTTGGTATAGTCCCTCCCACTTACTAGCCTATCACTGGCCCATCCTCAGTACAGCTCCTCCCACTAATCCTCTCATGGCACTGCCCACCTTGGTATAGTCCCTCCCACTCACTAGCCTATCACTGGCCCATCCTCAGTACAGCTCCTCCCACTGACCCTCTCATGGCACTGCCCACCTTGGTATAGTCCCTCCCACTCACTAGCCTATCACTGACCCTCCACACAGCGGGGCTACAGGTAAACAGCACATCCTGAAATCTGACCTGCTTGGCCGCTCAGCAAAGCCTCACAGGCACATGGAGTAACAATATTTTACGGAGGGTTGTTCAGACTCTGGGGCAGCGGTTATCACTCACGCAGCAGCTGGCAAGACGCCATGTGCCAACATGTCAAACGCCAGCACCCAGTCACCTGCCATCACCACAACCGCCCTGCAGCTGTACCTGAAGAGAGCCTTCTCTGCCCCCAAGATCTGGACGGTAGAGGCCGGGTACTTGGCGAGGTTCGTCAGACTTCCTGCATGCGATATCAGACGGGCGCCCACCTGCGGATGTAAAGATAGCGTTCAGAGGACAAACACCTGGATGTGCCCTGTGGCGTTAGCGAGGGCACAGATCAGCAGTGTAAGGTTTTCAGCAGCAGTCTCAGAGGATTGACAGATCTCACTGATACATCATCTCTGCGAGGAGCCAGCGGTGGCGCTATAGTACACATACAGGCTGGCATACATACCACTTCTCCAATAAGGGCAGACAAGCTGGGCGCCACCTGGCTCATCTTGGACTGGAGATAGGTCTGCAGACCCTTCCGATACTCTGATAGAGAGATGACGCGACTGGAGAAGCTCTCAATATTAATCAGGTCGATGGGTGAGATGTCCATGCCTGGAGGAGAGGGTACAAGACACCAGCCAATCAGATGAGGCTACACAGCATCAGCAAAGACTCCGCATCAGCCAGACAAATGAACGTACCCATAGATGAGCGAGAAGCGTCCAGGATCGCCTGGGCCTTGGCACCGTCCATGACTATCTCCTCCATGTCCTCCAGCTTCTCCTCACTCAGCTCCTTACGGTTCCCGATGAACTTGGCCATGCGGCAGTACGTGTAGTTATCGGCCACAATCTTTATCAGCTCCGGGAAGTGATACCCATACCACTCTCTGGAGGGGGAGAGAAGAGCGTAAGTAACTACATGAAATACTGTGACCTGGGGAAGGGTCTGTACCCCCGGTAACAAGACAGCCCCCACACACTGTGTAGCTGTGGTGTAGACGGAGATATTGCTCTACCTCCTCTTTCTATACAGACAGCGGGAAGGACAACGCTGTCTGTGGTAAGCGTTGGGAGGTGTGGCCATAACATACAGACCATGGAGGTCTCCACCAATGGAGGTCACTCACCTCACTCTCATGGAGAATGTGTTTATGTCCTTGTCCAGCTGGTCCAGTAAACTGATAGACTGGATGATCATGTTGTCCACCCGGTTGACATTGAACTTGACTTTGGCTCTGGAGTAGCTGTGTCCTAAACCCAGCTGTGCTTTGGAGGCCGACTGAGCAGTGAGTCCCATCACCAGGGAATGAAAGTACAACCGGATACCTGCAGAGAGAAAGGCGTTAACGGCAGTCACGTGGTGGCATACCAACTCCTCTGCGTGGGAGGAGCCTCTGTTCACATGACCCATGTGTGTCCCATGTGACCAGATGGGCACCTCAGCCACCACTAATCATGTGACCAAGAGCTCACCTCGTATGATCTCGGCCACGACACCACCCGTCTGGCAGGTGATCTTCAGCTCCTCCTGGATGGCAGCGCCAATCTTGCTATCACTCACTCCCAGCAGGGCCTTTTTCTTCTTAGCCGGCATATTTGTTTCCAGGAGCAGTTTGAGGTCCTCATGGAGGACACCTGCGGATGACAGCAAATAAAGTAATCCCTCAAGTCAAACAATGAGCAGACAAGACCGCAAAAGGTCCAAGAAGTGATCTAGAACGTTGGCAATATCTGGTAGACAGAACTAGACTGCTCAGGATACCCAACATGCCCTTCTAGACGCCACAGTGCAGCAGACACCTCCAGCACCAGTAATCAGAGCATCATGGCTGTAGACCGAGTGCTCACTCAGTGAGTTGAGCATGAGCAAATACTTAAAAGCAAAGAAATTGAATATTGGTGCTGGGTGTCCTATCATCCCCACTATGAGCCACCTCAGTGGATGTATAGAGATACTGGAGGCCATAGCTGCTGTACATGGAGCTCTGTGCTACACCCACAAGAGAGCTGAGTGGACCAGGGTGGGAGCTGCCCAGACAGGAGGTATATAGACAATGTATCACCTGACACCAACGCCCTGGTCACATATAGCGCTAGTACAACCTGCAGCGCTCTACAGTTGGTTCAGATATATCGCATCTGGGGGAGGGGCCCCTAGCGCAGGACGTGCTCAGTAATACGAGTGACATCACACAGCTCAGTGGATTGACAGATTCTTGTAGACATCACTGCACGCCCTGCGCCATCACACCGAACGACCAACGTTACCTTCTGAGATGGCGTTCACATTCTCCAGGGCGCTCTGGGCGGATTTAAAGGGTGAAAATGCCGCCAGCTTCACAATGTTGTTAAACTTCCCAATATTCAGCAGAGACTCCTCCACCTGCAGGCAGGGCATGGAATTACACTTATTATTCTGTATACAGTTTTATATGGCAGAATCCACCCTAACACTGCAGACATCTATCAAGGCTTTTACATCAGAGAGTAGAGCAGGACATGTGCTGGAGGTCTCACCCGAAAGATCACAAGCACATTATATGCCATTACCAAAATTATACCTCAGGATAGAGGGCAATGTGTGGGTGGGATATATAAATATGGATGATCTACACATAAGGCAATATATAGGTGTGTATAAGCCCCTTACCTGCAGCACAAACAAAGAAAAAAAAATATAGCACTGTGGACAATTGACCAAAATATGATTAATATAACCATGTGCCAAAAATATAATGGTTGATAATCCTCTAATAAAAAAGAAAAAAAAAAGCTGTTTACAAAGCCACTTAGGTTAACCAGAATGACAGAGTTGAGATTACATTTTATTCCATGTTTACTGTTTATTGTGACTGATTTGTATATATTTTAGGTTTCCTTTGTTATATATAAATATATTCTTATACTGGAACCAATATTTTCTTTTTTTATTATAATTGAGGATTATCAACCATTATATTTTTGGCACATGGTTACATTATTCACATTTTGGTCAATTATCCACAGCGCTATCCTTTTTGTGGTTTAGGGTTTTAGCAATAGACCCTGGATGTGCGGCAGCAGAGTTACTGACTTATTCTACATGCGATTGTTCATTCAATTTATTTTATTTTTTCCAATTATCTACTTTTCATTGTTTGCACCAGTTTTTATCGTTTGTGAAAATTTTCCTTACCTGCAGCAGCACAGAGGGAAAGTTCCCAGTCTCATGGGTGATAAACACAGTGTAACAAACAGCAATATTAGCATGCTATGCTTTCCTATTTCAGCTTGTTGTCCTACACCCTGTGCAGAGCCTGTGGGATGGTCTCCTGCAGTCTGTGACAGAACCACTTACACACCAGGTATTTATCAGAAGACGTCCTACAGGCTGCACACTGGCCACTTACAGAGAATGGACAAAAAGCTGTAACAAAGCAGATCACACTGCAGCAGTGTATAACCCTTAACCAGCATACTGGGGGTGTAGGGGGGCACAGATAGAGGTGTATAATATGACCCCCCCTCCATGCTGCAGATATAAGGGGGATACAGATATATAATGCAGGTGTATAAGATGACACCCCCCTCCATGCTGCAGATATAGTAGACTAAGGTGTAATATACATCTACGTGTAATACAGACAGGGGTATAAGGCTCAGTCCCCACATGTATAATATACTATAAAGCTATATATAATGTAATAATATCATGTAATATAATATATATAATGTATGTCATACAGACACCTACAGATGTATAACACATGTATAATATACTATAAAGCTATATATAATGTAATAATATCATGTAATATAATATATATAATGTATGTCATACAGACACCTACAGATGTATAACACATGTATAATATACTATAAAGCTATATATAATGTAATAATATCATGTAATATAATATATATAATGTATGTCATACAGACACCTACAGATGTATAACACATGTATAATATACTATAAAGCTATATATAATGTAATAATATCATGTAATATAATGTCATACAGACACCTACAGATGTATAACACATGTATAATATACTATAAAGCTATATATAATGTAATAATATCATGTAATATAATATATATAATGTATGTCATACAGACACCTACAGATGTATAACACATGTATAATATACTATAAAGCTATATATAATGTAATAATATCATGTAATATAATATATATAATGTATGTCATACAGACACCTACAGATGTATAACACATGTATAATATACTATAAAGCTATATATAATGTAATAATATCATGTAATATAATATATATAATGTATGTCATACAGACACCTACAGATGTATAACATGTATAATATACTATAAAACTATATATAATGTAATAATATCATGTAATATAATATATATAATGTATGTCATACAGACACCTACAGATGTATAACACATGTATAATATACTATAAAGCTATATATAATGTAATAATATCATGTAATATAATATATATAATGTATGTCATACAGACACCTACAGATGTCTAACACATGTATAATATACTATAAAGCTATATATAATGTAATAATATCATGTAATATAATGTATGTCATACAGACACCTACAGATGTATAACACATGTATAATATACTATAAAGCTATATATAATGTAATAATATCATGTAATATAATATATATAATGTATGTCATACAGACACCTACAGATGTAGAACACATGTATAATATACTATAAAGCTATATATAATGTAATAATATCATGTAATATAATATATATAATGTATGTCATACAGACACCTACAGATGTATAACACATGTATAATATACTATAAAGCTATATATAATGTAATAATATCATGTAATATAATATATATAATGTATGTCATACAGACACCTACAGATGTATAACACATGTATAATATACTATAAAGCTATATATAATGTAATAATATCATGTAATATAATATATATAATGTATGTCATACAGACACCTACAGATGTATAACACATGTATAATATACTATAAAGCTATATATAATGTAATAATATCATGTAATATAATATATATAATGTATGTCATACAGACACCTACAGATGTATAACATGTATAATATACTATAAAACTATATATAATGTAATAATATCATGTAATATAATATATATAATGTATGTCATACAGACACCTACAGATGTATAACACATGTATAATATACTATAAAGCTATATATAATGTAATATCATGTAATATAATATATATAATGTATGTCATACAGACACCTACAGATGTCTAACACATGTATAATATACTATAAAGCTATATATAATGTAATAATATCATGTAATATAATGTATGTCATACAGACACCTACAGATGTATAACACATGTATAATATACTATAAAGCTATATATAATGTAATAATATCATGTAATATAATATATATAATGTATGTCATACAGACACCTACAGATGTATAACACATGTATAATATACTATAAAGCTATATATAATGTAATAATATCATGTAATATAATATATATAATGTATGTCATACAGACACCTACAGATGTATAACACATGTATAATATACTATAAAGCTATATATAATGTAATAATATCATGTAATATAATATATATAATGTATGTCATACAGACACCTACAGATGTATAACACATGTATAATATACTATAAAGCTATATATAATGTAATAATATCATGTAATATAATATATATAATGTATGTCATACAGACACCTACAGATGTATAACATGTATAATATACTATAAAACTATATATAATGTAATAATATCATGTAATATAATATATATAATGTATGTCATACAGACACCTACAGATGTATAACATGTATAATATACTATAAAACTATATATAATGTAATAATATCATGTAATATAATATATATAATGTATGTCATACAGACACCTACAGATGTCTAACACATGTATAATATACTATAAAGCTATATATAATGTAATAATATCATGTAATATAATGTATGTCATACAGACACCTACAGATGTATAACACATGTATAATATACTATAAAGCTATATATAATGTAATAATATCATGTAATATAATATATATAATGTATGTCATACAGACACCTACAGATGTAGAACACATGTATAATATACTATAAAGCTATATATAATGTAATAATATCATGTAATATAATATATATAATGTATGTCATACAGACACCTACAGATGTATAACACATGTATAATATACTATAAAGCTATATATAATGTAATAATATCATGTAATATAATATATATAATGTATGTCATACAGACACCTACAGATGTATAACACATGTATAATATACTATAAAGCTATATATAATGTAATAATATCATGTAATATAATATATATAATGTATGTCATACAGACACCTACAGATGTATAACACATGTATAATATACTATAAAGCTATATATAATGTAATAATATCATGTAATATAATATATATAATGTATGTCATACAGACACCTACAGATGTATAACATGTATAATATACTATAAAACTATATATAATGTAATAATATCATGTAATATAATATATATAATGTATGTCATACAGACACCTACAGATGTATAACACATGTATAATATACTATAAAGCTATATATAATGTAATATCATGTAATATAATATATATAATGTATGTCATACAGACACCTACAGATGTCTAACACATGTATAATATACTATAAAGCTATATATAATGTAATAATATCATGTAATATAATGTATGTCATACAGACACCTACAGATGTATAACACATGTATAATATACTATAAAGCTATATATAATGTAATAATATCATGTAATATAATATATATAATGTATGTCATACAGACACCTACAGATGTATAACACATGTATAATATACTATAAAGCTATATATAATGTAATAATATCATGTAATATAATATATATAATGTATGTCATACAGACACCTACAGATGTATAACACATGTATAATATACTATAAAGCTATATATAATGTAATAATATCATGTAATATAATATATATAATGTATGTCATACAGACACCTACAGATGTATAACACATGTATAATATACTATAAAGCTATATATAATGTAATAATATCATGTAATATAATATATATAATGTATGTCATACAGACACCTACAGATGTATAACACATGTATAATATACTATAAAGCTATATATAATGTAATAATATCATGTAATATAATATATATAATGTATGTCATACAGACACCTACAGATGTATAACATGTATAATATACTATAAAACTATATATAATGTAATAATATCATGTAATATAATATATATAATGTATGTCATACAGACACCTACAGATGTATAACACATGTATAATATACTATAAAGCTATATATAATGTAATAATATCATGTAATATAATATATATAATGTATGTCATACAGACACCTACAGATGTATAACACATGTATAATATACTATAAAGCTATATATAATGTAATAATATCATGTAATATAATATATATAATGTATGTCATACAGACACCTACAGATGTATAACACATGTATAATATACTATAAAGCTATATATAATGTAATAATATCATGTAATATAATATATATAATGTATGTCATACAGACACCTACAGATGTATAACACATGTATAATATACTATAAAGCTATATATAATGTAATAATATCATGTAATATAATATATATAATGTATGTCATACAGACACCTACAGATGTATAACACATGTATAATATACTATAAAGCTATATATAATGTAATAATATCATGTAATATAATATATATAATGTATGTCATACAGACACCTACAGATGTATAACACATGTATAATATACTATAAAGCTATATATAATGTAATAATATCATGTAATATAATATATATAATGTATGTCATACAGACACCTACAGATGTATAACACATGTATAATATACTATAAAGCTATATATAATGTATATATATATATAATGTATAAGATATACGGGGGAGGACACAGATCCCTACAGCACGTACCTGGGGCAGCAGCATCCCGATCTCCTCCACCTCCCGCACCGAGAAGAGCGCGTACCCGGCGGCGTGTTCATACAGCACGTGGAGCAGAACCTGCGGAGCACAGAGAGCTCAGAGGGGGTCACAGCTCTCCCCCATCTACGGGCCACAGGACACCCCTCACCACGGCCCCGGCCTCCCCGGGTCCCCGCTCACCACTGTCCCAGCCTCCTCCCCTCGCTCACCACGGCCCCCTCTCCCTGGGTCCCGCACTCACCATGGTCCCGGCCTCCTCTCCCCGGGTCCCCGATCACCATGGTCCCGGCCCCCTCTCCCTGGGTCCCGCACTCACCACGGCCCCGGCCTCCTCCCCGATCACCACGGCCCCGGCCTCCACCCTCCGGGTCCCCCCTCTCCCCGGGTCCCCGATCACTATGGTCCCGGCCTCCGCTCCCCTCTCCCCGGGTCCCGCACTCACCATGGTCCCGGCCTCCTCTCCCCGGGTCCCCGATCACCACGGCCCCGGCCTCCTGCCCTCTCCCCGCTCACCATGGTCCCGGCCTCCTCCTCGCTCACCACGGCCCCCTCCCTCAGGGTCCCCGATCACCACGGCCCCGGCCTCCTCGCCCCGGCCTCCTCTCCCCGGGTCCCGCACTCACCACGGCCCCGGCCTCCTCCCCGCTCACCACGGCCCCGGCCTCCTCTCCCCGGGTCCCGCACTCACCATGGTTCCTCCTCCTCCAGCGACGATCAGCAACAGACTGAGCTCAGCGCTCTGCACCTCTTGGCCACACATCACCCAGCCCCGCCCATCACCCCCTAGCCAATCACACGGCCGGACACTTCTGAGCGACAGCCGGCGGGGCCAATCACACGACAATAGAGTCCTCCGCACACTGAGCACAGAGAGCGGGAGGATGGACAAACCACGCTGGGCGCTCTACTCTATGGTATCTGGGAGGACTGAAGCCAAACACGTGGGAGAATCAGTCCCCACGTGTGTAATATAATATAATATACTGTAATATAATATACTGTGGTGTAATATTATATAATATAATATAATCAACTGTGGTGTAATATAATATACTGTAATATAATATACTGTGGTGTAATATAATATACTGCAATATAATATACTGTGATGTAATATAATATAATATACTGTGGTGTAATATAATATAATATACTGTAATATAATATACTGTGGTGTAATATAATATACTGCAATATAATATACTGTGATGTAATATAATATAATATACTGTGGTGTAATATAATATAATATACTGTAATATAATATACTGTGGTGTAATATAATATACTGTAATATAATATACTGTGGTGTAATATAATATACTGTGTGGTATAATACATACTTGCCAACTCTCCCGGAATGTCCAGGAGACTCCCGCATTTTGTGAGAGTCTCCCGGACAAGTGTGGCAATCTCCCTGATAGGAAGTGGGCAGAATTCGGTTTGCGTTTAGCCTCGCCCCCACTGTAAAATGATGCGATTTGCGTCATTTCGTCACGGGGGCGGGGCCAAAATGAGGCGATTTCGGCGCCCCGCCCCCTGCACGCTACGTCCCAGCCGGCATCTCCCGGAAAAAGAAATACAAATGTTGGCAAGTATGGTATAATATAATATAATATACTGTAATATAATATTCTGTGGTGTAATATAATATAATATACTGTGGTGTAATATAATATACTGTAAAGCTATATAATGTAATGTAATATATATCTATGTGTAATACAGACACAGGGAGATTATCAGACTCAGTCCCCAATGTATAATAATATTATATAATGTAATGTACTATGATATAATGTAACATAATTTGATTGTCAGAACCAGTGCCGTAACTAGACATTTTGGTGCCCTGGGCGAGACAGGGCACCGGCGCCCCCACATCTAAGTGGGAGTGTCATTTGACAAGTGGGTGTGGCCAACCTAATGTGTGGGTGTGGCTAGCACTTTACAGAGAGAGAGAGAGACTATCATTACTGGGCGGCACAGTGGTTAGCATTGCAGAATAACAGCAATTGTACTGTAAATTTGGCCAATGTTTGCTGCTTTAGGGACAAACTTTTTTTAAGATCAGGAATTGTCTTTGTACATTAGGGATAGTACTTTGTACCTAGGTAAGTTAGTGCAGCAAATTTTAAAGGATAGTCAACTTTTGGGGAAGTCACAACATTCACCTCTCTTTAACTAGTGCATCAAATCAAATGTTAGCTTTAGTTTAGTAAGTTAGACATTCAGGCAGCCTAAAACCTCTCCATGTGGTACTAGCCGAGCAAAGAACTAACATGTACACAATGAGCAGATTGACTTTTATGTGATTATGGGGGAAATCAAGCTCATGACTATATCAGGGCATATTGCAGTTATTGCTGCTATTTTAACCAACCAACCTAAGAAGCTACGTGACTTGCTCCACAGCAGTTGTGATGTTTTACGGCACACTTCTGCTTATCTGGGCTCTATATATTTTGGTCAAATCAAAAGTGAATCTAGAAACTGAGACCAATTGCCATTTTGTTAAAATTAACTATGCCATCAAAAAGATACTGAAATAATCCTGTAGGTGTCATATATAAAATTTGCCAAAAGCATACCTGGAATAGCTTGGAGCTTCTGCTCGAGGTGGAACAAGCAGGAAGTTCGGCATTCAAATGCCGGACTTCCTGTCAGTGGAACGCATGTGCGTTCCACTGCGGGCAGAAGCGCCAAGCTATTCCAGGTATTGAGGAATCGATTGTTGCTTGGGTATCGGGCAGCTGCGCCCGGGGCGGTCGCACCGCCCGCACCGCTGTCGTTACTGCTCTGGTCAGGGACGCCCACCTCTGCCGGCTCCCTGATCTAATATCTTATCATATATTCAGACAGACCCACAATATTTCACCTCTATTTTGTCGGGAAACCGCTCCTGAACCCCTTTATCTGTCACAAACCGCCCTCGTGACCTGGAAGCTTACTGTAAGGGAACACACAGCATTCCAGCCTAAACCTCACACTCACCTCTGTCTAAGGCTACAGATTTACTGGTCACACAGACGCCTCACACCTCTCAGCAACTGCCACCAGCTACGTATAAGGCCCGTAGTAAACCTATGACTCAATCACCCAATTGCGCACACTCTGTGCTCAGGTAGTGTAAAAAGTTAACACTTCCCACACTGGTATTTAAAGGGTTTACACCGCCAAGCCTTCCACCTCTTCTAAACAGGCAATGGATTCGTTTAGAGCAATAAGGACAGAACTATTAATCTGTTACATTTAATATACAAAAGGTACAATGTTTACAGGTAATGAAGACAATTAAGACGACATGACATACATAGCAAAACATGTAAAATAAAAGGATAACATTCAGGGTATAAATTTACATACAAGTTGTATAATCTGCGCCAAGAGAAATTGACTTGGAAGATAGACAGCTTATCAATGTTGATTGATCTACCAAAAGTCGCGGTCCTCAGGTTCGCCCAAAGATGTAGTGCAGCGGAGTAGGAGCAGAAGATGCGTAGTCAATCAGGCCGGGTCGGTACATAGGAAGGAGAAGCAGGCAGAATCAGAAGGCAGGCTCGGAGTCAATCAGACCGGGTCGGTATACAGGAAGGAGAAGCAGGCAGAATCAGAAGGCAGGCTCGGAGTCAATCAGGCCGGGTCGGTACACAGGAAGGAGAAGCAGGCAGAATCAGAAGGCAGGCTCGGAGTCAATCAGGCCGGGTCGGTACACAGGAAGGAGAAGCAGGCAGAATCAGAAGGCAGGCTCGGAGTCAATCAGGCCGGGTCGGTACACAGGAAGGAGAAGCAGGCAGAATCAGAAGGCAGGCTCGGAGTCAATCAGGCCGGGTCGGTACACAGGAAGGAGAAGCAGGCAGAATCAGAAGGCAAGCTCGGAGTCAATCAGGCCGGGTCGGTACACAGGAAGGAGAAGCAGGCAGAATCAGAAGGCAAGCTCGGAGTCAATCAGGCCGGGTCGGTACACAGGAAGGAGAAGCAGGCAGAATCAGAAGGCAGGCTCGGAGTCAATCAGGCCGGGTCGGTACACAGGAAGGAGAAGCAGGCAGAATCAGAAGGCAAGCTCGGAGTCAATCAGGCCGGGTCGGTACACAGGAAGGAGAAGCAGGCAGAATCAGAAGGCAGGCTCGGAGTCAATCAGGCCGGGTCGGTACACAGGAAGGAGAAGCAGGCAGAATCAGAAGGCAGGCTCGGAGTCAATCAGGCCGGGTCGGTATACACAGGAAGGAGAAGCAGGCAGAATCAGAAGGCAGGCTCGGAGTCAATCAGGCCGGGTCGGTACACAGGAAGGAGAAGCAGGCAGAATCAGAAGGCAAGCTCGGAGTCAATCAGGCCGGGTCGGCACACAGGAAGGAGAAGCAGGCAGAATCAGAAGGCAGGCTCGGAGTCAATCAGGCCGGGTCGGTACACAGGAAGGAGAAGCAGGCAGAATCAGAAGGCAGGCTCGGAGTCAATCAGGCCGGGTCGGTACACAGGAAGGAGAAGCAGGCAGAATCAGAAGGCAGGCTCGGAGTCAATCAGGCCGGGTCGGTATACACAGGAAGGAGAAGCAGGCAGAATCAGAAGGCAGGCTCGGAGTCAATCAGGCCGGGTCGGTACACAGGAAGGAGAAGCAGGCAGAATCAGAAGGCAAGCTCGGAGTCAATCAGGCCGGGTCGGCACACAGGAAGGAGAAGCAGGCAGAATCAGAAGGCAGGCTCGGAGTCAATCAGGCCGGGTCGGTACACAGGAAGGAGAAGCAGGCAGAATCAGAAGGCAGGCTCGGAGTCAATCAGGCCGGGTCGGTACACAGGAAGGAGAAGCAGGCAGAATCAGAAGGCAGGCTCGGAGTCAATCAGGCCGGGTCGGTACACAGGAAGGAGAAGCAGGCAGAATCAGAAGGCAAGCTCGGAGTCAATCAGGCCGGGTCGGTATACACAGGAAGGAGAAGCAGGCAGAATCAGAAGCAGAATCAGAAGGCAGGCTCGGAGTCAATCAGGCCAGGTCGGTACACAGGAAGGAGAAGCAGGCAGAATCAGAAGGCAGGCTCGGAGTCAATCAGGCCGGGTCGGTATACACAGGAAGGAGAAGCAGGCAGAATCAGAAGGCAGGCTCGGAGTCAATCAGGCCAGGTCGGTACACAGGAAGGAGAAGCAGGCAGAATAAGAAGGCAGGCTCGGAGTCAATCAGGCCGGGTCGGTACACAGGAAGGAGAAGCAGGCAGAATCAGAAGGCAAGCTCGGAGTCAATCAGGCCGGGTCGGTACACAGGTCACAAGAATAGAGGAGTAGTCAACAAGCCGGGTCGGTACACAGGGGTTGGAGAGGCAGAATAGTGAAACAGGCAGGAGTCAATCAACAGGGGGATGGGAAGCACAATGATTCACGAAGCACAGGAGCCAGGAACAGGTAAGCGTTTCTCTGACTCTCAGCGAGTGTCAGAGTGAGAGTTTTATACCGACGGGGATTCAAAATCCCCACCTCCGGGTTGCGGTCATGTGACCGCCGAACACGGAAGTGCGGCTTCCGGATGGAGCGGCGAGAACCAGGTAAGTCCATGACAGTACCCCCTGCCCTAAATGTGGGCCCGAGCACCTAATAGGGCTTTAAGGGAAATTTCTTATCTCAGACTTTGCGAGAATCCAGACTAATCTTAATCTCATATTTGACTTGATCCTGATCCACGACAGGGGGAGAAACTCTGGATGGAGTGGAGAATTTGTTGGTTACCACTGGTTTCAACAAGTAGACATGAAAGACATTTGGTATGCGTAGGGAGGAAGGCAGACTCAACCTAAAGGCTACCGGATTAATGACCTCAGAAATAGCGAATGAACCAATGAACTTGGGAGCAAAATTCTTACTGGGAACTTTTAAACTAATGTTTTGAGTGGATAGCCATACCCTGTCACCGATAGAAAAACTTGGACTCGCTCTCCTCCTCTTATCATAGGATTCCTTGGAACAAATGGTTGCTCTCTTTAAATTTATCTTGGTTTGTTCCCAAATGGAAGAGAAGTTACGAAACAATGAGTCCACAGCCGGAACTTCAGAAGATGCAATTTGCGAGAAGGTGGGTAGTTTAGGGTGGCAGCCATAAAGGACAAAGAAGGGAGAGTTAGAGATAGCCTCATGGAAATGATTGTTATGGGCGAACTGAGGCCATGGGAGAAGATCCAACCAGTTATCTTGATTGCTTGAGATAAATATTCTTAAAAACGTCTCTAACTCCTGATTGGTTCTCTCCGTAGACCCATTGGACTGGGGATGATATGCAGAGGAAAAATCAAGTTTAATTCTGGACTTACTGCAAAAGGACCTCCAAAATTTGGATATGAACTGAGATTTTCGATTGGAAACAATATGTTGAGGACAACCATGGAGGCGAAATATCTCCTTAATAAAGATATCGGCTAAGGAGGAGAAAGATGGAAGACCTTGAAGAGCAATAAAGTGGGCTGTTTTAGAGAAGCGATCCGTGACCACTAACACCACAGTACAGGATTTGGAAGTGGGAAGGTCTGTGATCAAGTCCATGGAAATCTGCGACCAAGGATATTCAGGAATGGGTAATGGGAGCAAACATCCATAAGGTCTTCTCCTGGAGGTCTTGTGTTGAGCACATTCGGAAGCAGAAACAAATCTCTTTACATCCTCCAGTAAGGAAGGCCACCAGTAACTTCGGGACAACAAGTCCCAGGTTTTGCGGATGCCGGCATGCCCGGAGTAGAGAGAGCAATGAGTCCAGCTTAGAAGTTGGGTTCGCAGATGCGGAAGGATGAACGTCTTGCCCGGAGGGCAACCTTTGTAAAGGTGTGTAGTTGCCAAAACTCAACAAGGGTCTAAAATGAATTTATTCTCCTCCATAGGTTCCATGTCAGCTGGATCAAAAGAGCGATATAAGGCTTCCGCCTTCGTATTCTTAGATCCAGAATGAAAGGTGATGTTAAAATCAAAGCGCAAGAAGAATAAGGACCATCTTGCTTGCCGGGGATTTAGACAGCGGGCAGTACATAAGTATAATAAATTCTTATGATCTGTATAGATGGTAATAGGGAATTGTGCCCCTTCTAGTAGATGCCTCCATTCACAGAGAGCCAACTTGATGGCCAGGAGCTCCTTATCACCTATCCCATAATTTCTCTCAGCAGGTAACAGGCGACGGGAAAAGAATCCGCAAGGATGAAGTTTGCCAGTAGGGCTTCGTTGTGAAAGCACTGCTCCTGTACCAACGGAAGACGCATCCACCTCCAGGATAAAGGGACGTGAGCAATCAGGCTGTTGGAGGATGGGTGCTGAGGAGAAGAGAGACTTCAATAGGACAAAAGCTTTGGTAGCTTTAGCAGACCATACGCTAGCATTAGCAGACTTACAGGTCAATGCAGTGATGGGAGCCACTAGTGAAGAGTAACCCTTGATGAACTGACGATAGTAGTTGGAGAATCCTAGGAAGCGTTGAGTAGCCTAAAGGCCTGAAGGTTGAGGCCAGTCAAGTATGGCCTTCAATTTAGTGGGATCCCTTTGCAGTCCGGTGCCAGAAATGATATATCCCAAGAAAGGAATTTGCCTCTGCTCGAAGGTATATTTTTCTAATTTACAAAATAGATGATTCTTCCTGATGCGGGACAGAACCTCCAGTACATGTCTGCGATGGGATACTAGATCTTGAGAAAAGATGAGGATGTCGTCTAAGTAGATGACCACTGATTGATACAAGAGATCTTGAAAGAGTTCATTCATAAAGCCCTGAAAGATAGCCGGGGCATTGCATAACCCAAAGGGCATGACCAAATACTCAAAATGACCGTCCCGGGTGTTAAACGCTGTTTTCCATTCATCCCCCTCCTTAATGCGTATGAGGTTATACACTCCTCTGAGATCAAGTTTAGAGAAGATGGTGGTGCCTTTAATACGGTCGAACAACTCAGAAATCAATGGCAGTGGATACCGATTCTTAATGGTAATAGCATTTAGGCCTCTGTAATCAATGCAAGGGCGAAAACCCCCATCTTTCTTTTTCACAAAGAAGAAGCCAGCCCCAGCTGGGGAGGCAGACTTCTGGATTACAAGAAAGGAGATACTCTCCTGATGAAGTGCTCCAATCTGGAGAAGGAGGGGAGTGGTACGTACCAGGATGGATCCTTCAGGAATTCTTCCTCCATCGATGGCCACAAGGGAGATAGGTTGTTCTAAGGCTTGCGTGGGAATGGAAAATTGCGTTACCAAAGCGGCTGAAATAAAATTCCCTGTGGCTCCGGAGTCAAGGAGTGCGGACTGCGGGAAGGTATTTTGTCCTGACTGTAAAGAAATGGGAATGGTCAGGCAATCATTACTACAAGGAACTAAGCGATACTGAGTAAGGAGACCCAACCATACCGCTCCCGAACACGTTAGGCCCTGTCGTTTCCCGGACGTTTGGGACAGGAACTCAGAAGATGGCCGCTCTCTCCACAATATAGACACAACTTGTTTCGGAATCTCCTCTGCCTTTCTTCGGCCGACAGGCAGGTCCTCCCCAATTGCATCGGTTTTTCGGGAGGGAGAACAGGGGTTTGGAAGTTGCGAGATTGTTCCCTCTCGGAATTACGCTCCTTGAAATGTAAATCAACTTTGACACAGAGGGAGATGGTATCGTCCAGAGACGTAGGGAGTTCTTGAGATACCAGCTCGTCTTTAATCTGATCCGAAAGGCCCTGCCAGAACGTAGCCACGAGAGCCTCGTCGTTCCAGCGGAGTTCAAAGGCCATAGTTCTAAAGTGGACCGCATACTGCCCCACAGACTGGTTTCCTTGGCGAAGACGCAATAAGCCGATAGCGGCATTGTATACCCTTCCTGGCTCATCAAAAATCTTCTTAAAGGTGGACAAGAAGGTGGTGAAATTATACAGAATGAGATCATTCCTCTCCCATAAAGGGGAAGCCCATACTAAAGCTTGGCCGGACAGCAGCGATATCACATAGGCCACCTTAGCTTTTTCGGAAGGAAAATTCCCTCGCAGAAGCTCGAATTGAATGGAGCATTGATTCAAGAATCCTCTGCAAAATTTAGGCTCTCCATCGAACTTAGGTGGATTAGGTATCCGTAATTGAGAGGAAGAAGCTGCCTCTGCAGGCGTGGGGGTCTGGGGCTGCAACCACTGGTGCAGGCGGTCCACTAGCCACCAAAGTGTTTTGGACGACGTCCAACCGGGTAAATAAACTCTGGAGAAATTTTAGAAGTTGCTCTTGGTTAGCCTCTTGCTTATCCATCCTTCCCACTAAATACTCCAGTAGATATTTTGCCGCTGAATCCATGGTCAGAGCAAACTCTAACGGATTACTGGATAATACTACTAATCTTGATTAGCTCTGGCTTACCTGTGGTGCGGAAAGGAATTTGCGTTCATGTGACCGCTGAACCCGGAAGTGCGGCTTCCGGACAGAGCGTCGAGAACCAGGTAAGTCCGTGACAATAACGTACCATTGTAAGAACTTGATTTACCTGTTACAATGTGTAGTACGTAGGTAAAACAAGTAGAGCTTTGAAGGTTCGACTAGGAGAACACATACGGAACATTAACAAGGGTAATACAAACCATTTGCCATCGGCACACTGTAAAGGAAAACATGAGCGATCTATTAGTTCAATAAAATCTTGTGGAATTTTATGGAATTAAAATGCTAAGGAATAATAGGAGGTATAGTGACAGAGATATTAGGCTAACTAAGGCAGAGATGAGTGCATCTATAGACTTAAAACTTTAGTCCCCTATGGACTAAATATCGACTTGGGACTCAAATGGTTTCTGAAAAACAGTTTCTTAGGAGATATTTAGTATTTAATCCACAAATTGTATCTATATGTTTTGGATTTACCTTACTGGGAGCAATTAAGATAAGGGGTAGAAAACTAATGTAATAGTTATTCATTGAAGCCCTTGTTGGTGATTGAAATAGATTTAGGGTGAACTCCATCTTCTTTTTTTTTTTTTTTTTTTCAACTCTAAGTTTTATTATATAAATACAAGTGACAGAAAACTTGAATGAAACATTAAAAACACAAATATCAGCCAGTGTCACTTTCCATAGTAAAAGTACAAATTACAGTAAAACAGGGTAATAAGGAATAAAGGTGGAGGGGGGTGGATGAAACTGGAAATTGAAGGGGTGAAGGGTATGGTCGTTGGGTAAGGGGAGCTACAAATAGCACAGACTCCTAGGAGGGGGGGGGATGTCTACAGGGCTGGGACTTGGAGATGCAATAGGCCCCGGGTCATACGGGGAGAGGGCTATTTAGAGGGTGATAAAGTGGGGAGCCCTAGAAATAGAGCCAGGGAGCCCAAATTTGATGAAATGTGATTTTCTCCATGTTGGCAATGAACCAGCCATACGTTCTTAGAGAAGAGACGCAGGGGGAGGTCCACACGCTTCCACAACCATCAGACATCTAGGGGCCGCCTAAACATGCGAGGCTAGTTTCGCTGAGTGAGCATCGAGGTCCTCTATAGGGTAACAGAGTAGGAAGGACCACGCATCTTTCCTGATAGGGCTTCCTCTTCATTTTGGTGGTATCTAAATGAGGATTTAATGGGTATCAATATGGTTGTTAGAGCTGGGGATCAGTTGTTTTTATTTAATAACATACAGGGGATATTTTATGATAAATTTGTGGTGCTATGTTGATTAATATATGTTTTTAGAGGATTATAAACAATGTTTTTATAGACTTATTTATTCTGTCATCCGATTGGCTGGCTTAAGTATATAATGACAGCTGGCTAAAGCCTCGCATATGCCTTGATAAAGAATTCAGGAAGGGGTTTGAAACGCATCGGCCAAGAACTATATCAGAAACGGACCCTCCCACCTAAGAGGTTTCTGATGGCATTATGTATCTGAATGCTGAACGAATCACTGAGCTCTGGTGAGCTCTGGTAGGAGTGAGCTCTGGTGAGCTCTGGTAGGAGTACTGAGTGATTGGTTTATGATCGATATAGGATTTTTTAACTGTATTTTTTTTACCTTGAATTGGAAGATTTTTTATGTATAAAGAAGTGTACATTTTAACCTAAAAAGGGTCACTGTGAAGATAACAGGGTTTCTGGCCCAATTCTACCCACTTCACGCTGGCTGGCCACCCACAGATGCCTTCCTAAGCCAGGGAAGCCTACCCAGTACCTTCTAAGGGTCTTATTAGTCATTCAAGCAAATGCAGTTAGTAAAGTACAACAGTACATTTATTGTAATAAAAACAACACTAGATTATTATGTGCACACATTAAATAAATGCCAGGCAGGTTCACCACATCATCTATCCCTTACCCCACTAGCTTAAGGAGTTAGTCACCTGGCTGTCCAGACTGGACGACCAATGGATCTCTCTCAGCTGCATATGTAGACTCTGGTAGAGAACAACAACTCAAAACCAGATCTTGCACCTTCCAGCCATCAATTTCCAGAGTGAGCACCCCCTCTCCCCTGGAGTGGCTCCTTATATCTAGGGTCAAATTTCTGCAGTGCTTTCCTCTCCCTGGGCCTCTCCTTGTTAAACATTGGTGAGTCCTGGACTCAGAGGGTTGGAGAGGGGAGTGGTGATAAGCTGTACTTCCACAGAAACTCCCCTGCCAGATTGTAGACCAAACGTCTGGAGTAGTCTTGTGAGAACAATGGATACTAATTAGCATTTCCCCTCACTAGTATCTTGCAACCTGATCCCTACCCATAACCCCCCTGGCTTCACTTTAAGGACAATCAATAACAATCTCACTGCCACATCAACAATATACAATAAACAATATATATACATTTACAATGAGCTACAATGTCCCCTTATCCACATGTAATTAGACACTGCAGTTGTACTCTGTTGAGCTGGGGAACAAAAGCAAGGGCTATAAAAGTACATGCTATAATCCACAGTATGTGAGAAACGAGGAACTGGCTGGTTAAAGTGTTACCAAACTCATTTCTTCACAGGTCTCATGCTTGATCTTTTGTGTTACGCTCGTCCTTTTCATGTGAACAACGGAGGAAAGATTGAGACCAAATACGAGAGACTTGAGGAGAGGAATAAGACGGATCCTCTACAACTGAATACATTGAAGCGAATAATTGATAAGTATGACTGTAAAATGTGTGTAAACGCGGTTTACACACATTTTAGCCCTTCCCACCTCTCTCTGACTGTGCCCCTGTGCCTGCTCCCAGAAGGCATCCACGTCTCTGTGTCTTATCAACACCGGCCTCCATCATTAGAGCCCTCTGTGCCCCAGTCTCTGCCTCCAATTGGGTTGCCCCACGTGCCCCTGCCCCCTCAGTCTCTGGCCTCCCTCACCTATTGCCCTGACTGAGGCCCACTGATCTCACCCAAGCTCTTGACCCGCCTCCGGGTCCATCTGTACCCCGTTCTGGACCGCATGCTTGAACTGTTTGCTTTTCCCTCCGGGTTCAACTGAACTCTGTTCTTGTCCATTCGCCTCGAACCTCCAATACTCTGTTCCCCTAATCGCTGGACCCCCTAGACCACACCAATCTATTTATTTAATTTAATCTAGTTATTTAATTTAATTAATCTATTTATTCATTTATTTATTCCACTGTTATTTTATTGTTCTCCACTATGATTTGTCTACATTGCTTAGATCGTGATTTTTTCCTCCTCCACTTTACATTGTTTCATTGCTTTGCCACCGCCCTTCTGTTTCACTCCGTCCGGCTCTGTGTAAATCACCTCCCGTCTTTCTCCGCTCCGTTAGTCCTTATTTAACTTTACTCTAGTACTCTCCTCCTGCCTCCACGGCCTCTTCCCTCTCACTCCCGCCCCACTTCTCTCACTATGCCGCCCCGCTCCTTTCCCATTCCCATCCTCTCCCCGAGCCACCCTCACCGGTCCTTCTCTCATGGTCCCATCTCTTCCCTATGCTCCATTAACCTCTCCCCCACCCCTCCCCACTAGTACAACTCGCACCCCCCCTCGCTCCATCAACCCCGACAATCTTATCCACATCTCCTCTCACCCTTCCTTCCCTTTCTCATGTGCCCTCTGGAACCTTAGGTCCATCCGTAACAAACTGACCTCCATCCATGATCTCTTCATCTCCAACTCTCTCAACCTTCTTGCCATCACCGAAACCTGTCCCACTCCTTCTGACACCACCTCACCCACTGCCCTCTCCTTTGGGGGCCTCTCCTTCACCCACTCCACCAGACCAGACGAGCGTCCTGGAGGTGGTGTAGGCCTCCTCCTAGCCCCCTGCTGAACTTAACGAGTCATTCCCTGCGTACCTTCCCTCTCTTTCTCCTCCTTTGAAGTTCACTCCATCCGTCTCTTCTCTCCCATCCACCTCCGTGTCTCCGTCATCTACCGCCCACCTAGCCCTACCTCCCTTTTCCTGGATAACTTCGCTGCCTGGCTCCCCCACTATCTTTCCTCTGACCTTCTCTCCATCATACTCGGCGACGTCAACATCCCTATTGACAACTGCTCAGACCCTGCCACCATCAAACTTCTTACCCTCTCCACCTCCCTTGGCCTCACCCAGTGGACCTCCTCCCCCACCCACCGTCTCGGCCACTTTCTCGACCTAGTCTTCTCTCATCTCTGCGATCTCTGATTTCTCCAGCTCTCCCTTCCCACTCTCGGACCACCATCTCTTCTCCTTCACTCTGTCCTCCTCCCCTGCTCCCCCCCTCCCGCCGAAAGCCACCCTCACCAGATGCAACATTGAAGCGATCGACCCTATTACTTCCTCCTCCTCTCTTGATTCTCTCCTCTCCCCTTCCCTCCCTGGCCTGCCCAGACCAAGCGTCCTCTCTCTACAACCATTCACTCACTACTGCCCTGGATGCTGTCGCCCCCGCCTTTCCTATCCGCCGATGCCGCTTAATTCCCCAACCTTGGCACTCCAAACTCACCCGCTTCCTCCAAAAGTGCTCCCACACTGCCGAACACCTCTGGAGGAAATCTCGCTCCCTCGCTGACTTCCTTCACTTTAAATTCATCCTCTCCTCATTCTGCTCCGCCCTCTCCCTTGCTAAACAAACCTTCTTTAAATCCCTCATTTCTTCTCAGTCCTCTAATCCCCGCCACCTCTTTGCCACCTTCAATTCCCTCCTTTCTCCCCCCCCTCTTCCTGTCACACTTTCTCTCTCCGCTGCATACCTTTTTCTCTTCCAAAATTGAGGCCAGCAGACTTAACATCTCCTCCTCAATCTCCTCTCCCCCTGCCCTAATCTTTCCACCCAATCCAACAGACAACTCTGGTGCTCCTTCTACCCCACATCTGGCGATGAAGTTCGCTCCCTTATTCTTTCCTCTCCTCACTCCACCTGTCCGCTTGATCCCATCCCCTCTAACCTCCTTCGCTCTCCCTCTCCCACTGCCTGCTCCTACCTGGCACACCTATTCAACCTATCACTCTCCTCTGGTGTAGTACCCTCCTCATTTAAACACACTCTCATCTCTCCTATCCTCAAAAAACCCAATCTTGACCCCACCTCCCTCGTCAACTATCGCCCCATCTCACTTCTCCCCTTCGCCTCCAAATTACTTGAGCGGATAGTCTGCTCACGCCTCACCAAATACCTCTCAGACAATTCACTCCTTGACCCTCTCCAATCTGGTTACCGCCCCCTTCACTCTACCGAAACCGCCCTGGCCAAAGTTACCAACGACCTCGTCTCATCCAAATCCAGAGGTCACTTCTCCATACTCATCCTCCTCGACCTCTCTGTGGCCTTTGACACCGTGGATCACCCCCTCCTTCTGCAAACTCTTCTCTCTCTCTGCCTCTCTGGTTCTGTCCACGCCTGGTTCTGCTCTTACCTTGCCAACCGCACCTTCTCTGTCTCCACATCTGGCGCTGCCTCCACCCCCTCCCCTCTCCCGGTTGGAGTGCCCCAGGGCTCTGTTCTCGGCCCCCTACTATTCTCGCTCTACACTTCCTCCCTTGGTGCTCTCATCTCCTCCTACGGTCTTCAGTATCACCTCTATGCTGACGACATTCAGCTCTACATATCTTCTCCTGATCTCTCTCCCACCCTCCTCTCTCGTGTATCTGACTGCCTCTCTGCCATCTCCTCATGGATGTCCTCGCGCTTTCTGAAAATTAATATCTCAAAAACTGAACTCATTGTCTTCCCTCCCCCCAAGCTCCCCTCCCACAACAACCTCTCTATCGTTGTTAATAACACAACCATCTCCTCTGTCACCCAGATGCGTTGCCTCGGTGTCACCCTTGACTCCTCTCTCTCCTTCACCCCCACGTCCAATCTCTTGCCCAAACCTGCCGCTTCCAGCTGCGCAACATTACCCACATCCGGCCCTTCCTCTCACAAGATGCCACCAAAACCATCATCCATGCACTCATCATCTCCCGCCTCGACTACTGCAACCTTCTCCTCACTGGCCTCCCCCTCTCCCACCTCGCCCGCCTTCGTTCTGTTCTCAATGCGGCTGCCCGACTCATCTTTCTCTCACGCCGCTCCTCCTCTGCCTCCCCTCTCTGCCATGCCTTACACTGGCTCCTTCCCCTACAGGATCCTTTTTAAACTCCTTACCACCACTTACAAAGCCCTCTCCCTGTCTACTGCCCCCTACATCTCCGACCTCCTCACCATTCACACTCCCGCTCGCTCCCTGCGCTCGGCCAATAACCGTCGCCTCTCCTCCACTCTGATCACCTCTTCCCACTCCAGAATCCAAGACTTCTCCCGAGCAGCCGCCCTGCACTGGAACGACCTCCCTCGCGCCATCCGTCTCTCTCCCAGTCTGTACTCCTTCAAGCGGGCTCTTAAAACTCACCTGTTCCTCAAAGCCTACCAACCATCCACTTAACCCTACCTTCTTGCTCCTTCGCTAACCTCCTTCTCTCGTTATCCCCTCTCTCCCCTAGCCCCGCCTTTCTTTCCCTTACTTTAATGGCTCCCTTTTGTGCCTGTTTGTTCACCCTCCCTTAGGATGTGAGCTCGTATGAGCAGGGCCCCTCTCCCCTCCTGTCTCCTTACCTGTTCTTCCGCTCCGTCTTTACCCATATGTCTCCCCGGAGTTTCTGAAGTACTGGTACTTTGTGTTTATTGTTCTGTACTATGTCACCCTGTATGGTCTACTGTTTGTACTGTGTACGGCGCCGCGGAAACCTTGTGGCGCCTAACAAGTAAATGATAATAATAATAATAATAACACACCCACAATGGGGTGAGAGCTCCAGTGTACTTATCTTCTTGAATTTTTACCTGTATCTTTTTGAGTTCACACATATGAATAAGAAGATCGTTTGTTACATATTATATACCAATATCAATACTTGGCATATTATTATTATCATTTATTTGTTGGGCGCCACAAGGTTTCCGCAGCGCCGTACACAGTACAAACAGTAGACCATACAGGGTGACATAGTACAGAACAATAAACACAAAGTACCAATACTTCAGAAACTCCAGGGAGACATATGGAGTAAAGACGGAGCAGAAGAAGCGGCATATGATAAATTAACATTATCAGTGTTGTTTAAAAATTACTACACTATATTATCCATACTTGCCAACATTTGTATTTCTTTTTCCGGGAGATGCCGGCTGGGACGTAGCGTGCAGGGGGCAGGGCCCCCGAAATCGCGTCATTTTGGCCCCGCCCCCGTGACGAAATGACGCAAATCGCGTCATTTTACAGTGGGGGCGAGGCTAAACACTGCGATTCTGTGTGAATCGCGGCGTTTAAACCGAATTCTGCCCACTTCCTATCAGGGAGATTGCCACACTCGTCCGGGAGACTCTCGCAAAATGCGGGAGTCTCCCGGACATTCCGGGAGAGTTGGCAAGTATGATATTATCTTTTATATCTCTCCACCCCTCTGTATCCTGCACACCGTATCTTATCTAGAGAATTCTGGAACCACATAAGCGGACTGGCGAAAGAAGAAGACTATCTGACCATCCTGAGATTAAGACTTTATCCGGTACGATTGTTCTACACATTTGACTTATTCTACTGTATCCAATTGGGACTTACATGTGACTAATTATTTCATGTCCATAATTGTATGTATATAAGGAGGGTTACATCTCAGCTGTATGTTAATGCGCCAGAGATATACGCAGTGATTGGTTACCTGTATGCTGTAAGAGTGGAGTCGCTCGGTGTATATTGTGGCAGCATCAGATTAGAAGCGCTGCTGAGGGAATACCCAAGACTCTAACTTTAGATACTTGTTTGCATTAATATTTAGGTTTATAATTCTGTGTCTGTTTTATTGGCGCTGATTATTTATTTCGTTTGTATTTTTATACTTATGCTTAAAACAATAAATATAACTTTCTCCCCGCATGCTTCTTCCGTAAACATTGGATTTTGACACATTTATAACTGGAAATGTTTAAATGCATTATTTATGCATGCTTAGAGGAGAGACTGGGAGCAGAGTGCATGCTGGGAGCTGAGACTGGGAGCAGAGTGCATGCTGGGAGCTGAGACTGGGAGCAGAGTGCATGCTGGGAGATGAGGCTGGGAGCAGAGTGCATGCTGGGAGCTGAGACTGGGAGCAGAGTGCATGCTGGGTGATGAGGCAGGGAGCAGAGTGCATGCTGGGAGATGTGGCTGGGAGCAGAGTGCACGCTGGGAGATGTGGCTGGGAGCAGTGTGCATGCTGGGAGGTGGATCTGGCAGCAGAGTGCATGCTGGGAGATGTGGCTGGGAGCAGTGTGCATGCTGGGAGATGTGGCTGGCAGCAGAGTGCATGCTGGGAGATGTGGCTGGGAGCAGTGTGCATGCTGTGAGGTGAATCTGTGAGCAGAGTGCATGCTGGGAGATGTGGCTGGCAGCAGAGTGCATGCTGGGAGATGTGGCTGGCAGCAGAGTGCATGCTGGGAGATGTGGCTGGCAGCAGTGTGCATGCTGGGAAATGTGGCTGGCAGCAGAGTGCATGCTGGGAGATGTGGCTGGGAGCAGAGTGCATGCTGGGAGATGTGGCTGGCAGCAGAGTGCATGCTGGGAGATGTGGCTGGCAGCAGTGTGCATGCTGGGAGATGTGGCTGGCAGCAGTGTGCATGCTGGGAGATGTGGCTGGCAGCAGAGTGCATGCTGGGAGATGTGGCTGGCAGCAGAGTGCATGCTGGGAGATGTGGCTGGCAGCAGAGTGCATGCTGGGAGATGTGGCTGGCAGCAGTGTGCATGCTGGGAGATGTGGCTGGCAGCAGTGTGCATGCTGGGAGATGTGGCTGGCAGCAGAGTGCATGCTGGGAGATGTGGCTGGCAGCAGAGTGCATGCTGGGAGCAGTGACAGCATTAGACATAGTACTGGCAGAGGTGGAGTCGGTGACACATCAGGAAATAAGAGGAGGGGGAGTGAGAGACACCAACAGGGAAATCCTGTGTGTGAATCTGACAGGACAAAGTCTGGGGGACAGGTGAGTTCAGGGAAGTGATTGCAGGAGATATAGAGGAGAGTACAGTTGACAGACTGAAGAGTACAGTAGACAGACAGCAGACTACACCAGAGAGAGACTACAGAGTACAGTAGACAGACTGCAGAGTACAGTTGACACACAGCAGAGTACAGTAGACAGACAGCAGACTACACCAGAGAGAGACTACAGAGTACAGTAGACACACAGCAGAGTACAGTAGACAGACAGCAGAGTACAGTAGACAGACAGCAGACTACACCAGAGAGAGACTACAGAGTACAGTAGACAGACAGCAGAGTACAGTTGACACACAGCAGAGTACAGTAGACAGACTGCAGAGTACAGTTGACACACAGCAGAGTACAGTAGACAGACAGCAGACTACACCAGAGAGAGACTGCAGAGTACAGTAGACACACAGCAGAGTACAGTAGACAGACTGCAGAGTACAGTAGACAGACAGCAGAGTACAGTTGACACACAGCAGAGTACAGTAGACAGACAGCAGACTACACCAGAGAGAGACTGCAGAGTACAGTAGACAGACTGCAGAGTACAGTTGACACACAGCAGAGTACAGTAGACAGACAGCAGACTACACCAGAGAGAGACTGCAGAGTACAGTAGACAGACAGCAGAGTACAGTTGACACACAGCAGAGTACAGTAGACAGACAGCAGACTACACCAGAGAGAGACTGCAGAGTACAGTAGACAGACAGCAGAGTACAGTAGACAGACAGCGGAGTGCAGGCAGAGGATCTCTGGGCGCAGAAGCTGCCGGGGGGGGGCACACACTGATCGGGTGTTTATACACAGATCATATATCCCCAGATTGGAGACTACGGTGAGTACATAGATAAATACATATTACAAATAATTCTTCTCCTCCCTGCGCTGAAATCCTCTGTTACCTCTGATACCGACGCTCCATAGCAGCTTACGTCCGCTAGTACAGACCACCCAGACTTATTATGTTATTAATGAAATATAGAAATGTAAATACTAAGAACTCCCTCTGAGAAAGGAGATGAGGAGAGAGTGTTGTCTGACGCAGATACATCACATGAGCCCAGGGTGTCTAACACCCACAATTACACCCCATGTAACCCCTTACACACATATCACTTCACATTATAATTATGGTATGTGAAGGGTTAATGCTCAGATATCGTAGTCTACACATCGCGCACAAGTACCAGAGAGACATGGAAATGACTGCGCTAAAGGTAACCGCGTAATACCCATTATTAATGCAGATTATCCAATGTCCCACTGATTCTAACGACCTAAGTGACCCAATCCCATAATCCATCTGGTCTCCGATCTCTATTTCCCCCCTTTGTGGTGTCCCCATAAATCTATCACAAATCCTTTCTGGATACCTCTGCTGGATAGTAACTATACGGATCTGAAACACTGTACAGTAAGCTGGGATTGTCCTCAGCCATCACTCTCTGTTTCCGGCAGGTACAGGAGACCAGAGGATGCCACCGAGACACGTTATGCCCACTCTCACCCGTATGTGCCTGCAGAGCATTGCAGAAAACATGCAGAGCGTCTGGGTGACAGATTATACCGACAAGTACATGGAGGAGTATAATTTCATGTACATAGAGGGGCCCTTCAACCAGCTGGGTAAGTCCTGAAATGATTGAGTGATACCCGTGGCCCCGTCCTAACACAATCACCAGCTACGGGGCCCTCTCTCATATCTACTATCTGTAACATATATATGTATATATAACTCTACGGAACTCAAGCAATCGCCCATGAATGAGTTTCCAGCTCTTTCCTGAACGTTATGTTCTTTGAACATGTCCTGGCAAGATCTTAGGACCAGAGAAGTGATAGATGTAATGTTACTGTGATAGTGGCTCCCACGGATGTAATGTTACGGTGACAGTGGCTCCTATAGATGTAATGTTACGGTGACCGTGGCTCCCATAGATGTAATGTTACGGTGATAGTGGCTCCCATAGATGTAATGTTACGGTGACAGTGGCTCCCACGGATGTAATGTTACTGTGATAGTGGCTCCCACGGATGTAATGTTACGGTGACAGTGGCTCCTATAGATGTAATGTTACGGTGACCGTGGCTCCCATATATGTAATGTTACGGTGACAGTGGCTCCCATGGATGTAATGTTACGGTGATAGTGGCTCCCATAGATGTAATGTTACGGTGATAGTGGCTCCCATAGATGTAATGTTACGGTGACAGTGGCTCCCATAGATGTAATGTTACGGTGACAGTGGCTCCCATGGATGTAATGTTACGGTGACAGTGGCTCCCATGGATGTAATGTTACGGTGATAGTGGCTCCCATAGATGTAATGTTACGGTGACAGTGGCTCCCATATATGTAATGTTACGGTGATAGTGGCTCCCATGGATGTAATGTTACGGTGACAGTGGCTCCCATAGATGTAATGTTACGGTGATAGTGGCTCCCATAGATGTAATGTTACGGTGACAGTGGCTCCCATGGATGTAATGTTACGGTGATAGTGGCTCCCATAGATGTAATGTTACGGTGACAGTGGCTCCCATGGATGTAATGTTACGGTGACAGTGGCTCCTATAGATGTAATGTTACGGTGACAGTGGCTCCCATAGATGTAATGTTACGGTGACCGTGGCTCCCACGGATGTAATGTTACGGTGATAGTGGCTCCCATAGATGTAATGTTACGGTGACAGTGGCTCCCATGGATGTAATGTTACGGTGATAGTGGCTCCCATAGATGTAATGTTACGGTGATAGTGGCTCCCATGGATGTAATGTTACGGTGACAGTGGCTCCCATGGATGTAATGTTACGGTGATAGTGGCTCCCATAGATGTAATGTTACGGTGACAGTGGCTCCCATATATGTAATGTTACGGTGATAGTGGCTCCCATAGATGTAATGTTACGGTGATAGTGGCTCCCATAGATGTAATGTTACGGTGATAGTGGCTCCCATGGATGTAATGTTACGGTGACCGTGGCTCCCATAGATGTAATGTTACGGTGACAGTGGCTCCCATAGATGTAATGTTACGGTGATAGTGGCTCCCATAGATGTAATGTTACGGTGATAGTGGCTCCCATAGATGTAATGTTACGGTGACAGTGGCTCCCACAGATGTAATGTTACGGTGATAGTGGCTCCCATAGATGTAATGTTACGGTGATAGTGGCTCCCATAGATGTAATGTTACGGTGATAGTGGCTCCCATAGATGTAATGTTACGGTGACAGTGGCTCCTATAGATGTAATGTTACGGTGATAGTGGCTCCCACGGATGTAATGTTACGGTGATAGTGGCTCCCACGGATGTAATGTTACGGTGACAGTGGCTCCCATAGATGTAATGTTACGGTGACAGTGGCTCCCATAGATGTAATGTTACGGTGACAGTGGCTCCCATAGATGTAATGTTACGGTGACAGTGGCTCCTATAGATGTAATGTTACGGTGATAGTGGCTCCCACGGATGTAATGTTACGGTGATAGTGGCTCCCATAGATGTAATGTTACGGTGACAGTGGCTCCCATAGATGTAATGTTACGGTGATAGTGGCTCCCATAGATGTAATGTTACGGTGATAGTGGCTCCCACGGATGTAATGTTACGGTGATAGTGGCTCCCATGGATGTAATGTTACGGTGACAGTGGCTCCCATAGATGTAATGTTACGGTGATAGTGGCTCCCATAGATGTAATGTTACGGTGACCGTGGCTCCCATGGATGTAATGTTACGGTGACAGTGGCTCCCATAGATGTAATGTTACGGTGACAGTGGCTCCCATAGATGTAATGTTACGGTGACAGTGGCTCCTATAGATGTAATGTTACGGTGACAGTGGCTCCCATAGATGTAATGTTACGGTGATAGTGGCTCCCATAGATGTAATGTTACGGTGATAGTGGCTCCCATAGATGTAATGTTACGGTGACAGTGGCTCCCACGGATGTAATGTTACGGTGATAGTGGCTCCCACGGATGTAATGTTACGGTGACAGTGGCTCCCATAGATGTAATGTTACGGTGATAGTGGCTCCCATAGATGTAATGTTACGGTGATAGTGGCTCCCATAGATGTAATGTTACGGTGATAGTGGCTCCCATAGATGTAATGTTACGGTGATAGTGGCTCCCACGGATGTAATGTTACGGTGACAGTGGCTCCCATAGATGTAATGTTACGGTGGTAGTGGCTCCCATAGATGTAATGTTACGGTGATAGTGGCTCCCATAGATGTAATGTTACGGTGATAGTGGCTCCCATAGATGTAATGTTACGGTGACAGTGGCTCCCACGGATGTAATGTTACGGTGATAGTGGCTCCCACGGATGTAATGTTACGGTGACAGTGGCTCCCATAGATGTAATGTTACGGTGATAGTGGCTCCCATAGATGTAATGTTACGGTGATAGTGGCTCCCATAGATGTAATGTTACGGTGATAGTGGCTCCCATAGATGTAATGTTACGGTGATAGTGGCTCCCATAGATGTAATGTTACGGTGATAGTGGCTCCCACGGATGTAATGTTACGGTGACAGTGGCTCCCACGGATGTAATGTTACGGTGACAGTGGCTCCCACGGATGTAATGTTACGGTGACCGTGGCTCCCATAGATGTAATGTTACGGTAAACGTGGCTCCCATAGATGTAATGTCACGATGATAGTGGCTCCCAGTGACTTAGTATCACGGTAATAGTGGCTCCTATAGATGTAATATCAATGTGATAGTGGCTCCTATAGATTCAATGTCACGGTGATAGTAGCTCCCATTGAAGTAATATTACGGTGATAGTGGCTCCTATAGAAGTTGTATCACGGTAATAGTGGCTCCCATTGACGTAGTATCTCGATAATGGTGGCTCCTATAGAAGTTGTATAACGGTAATCGTGGTGATGTATGTGTGTTAAGCTGATGTTTCATACAACGCACAGGACTTATTGCATCTATTATATCCTCTGTGTCTCACAGCCGGGACCTTGGTGCAGGAGCTGATACAATTATTAGGAGAGTCTCACAAGTTGACCAGAGCCGGTCTTCACCTTCTCCTCCAGCCCCACCTAACAGAACTGAGTCTGCACTCCTGTTCTGGACTCATCAATAACGCTATAATACAGCTTGTGACTATGCGTTGCAAAGTAAGTGACCACTGCAGATTACAATGGTATTCAGTATCTCCTAATGTTCTTATTGGTCTGTGAACATGAATTCTACACCTGGCATCACTTGGTATCTTCTATGGTCATTTAGTATCCTATTATTTCCCTTGCAGTTCCTCACCTCTCTGGATTTGCACTCCTGCCACCGTGTTCCTGCTGCATCCCTGGCTCGTCTTGTTGAGAGTTTGCCTCGTCTTATGAAACTTTGTCTCTCAGATACTCAATGTGATTCACTCGTTCTGGCCGCTATCGGTACCTGCTGTCAGCGACTCCGTGAATTGGACATATCCAGATGCAAGAAGCTCACCCCGTCTTCCTTGCTGACCCTGGTGTATGATAGTAGAAGGGCCGGCTTCTCATGCCAGGCTCTGAGAGTTCTGCTGCTACAACATGTGAAGCCACAAGGCAGCCCCGAGCAGTGGGTGTATGCCTTATGCTGTGTTTTACTGGCTCTTCCCAACATTGAGCAACTCTCCCACCCGTCCCTACCCAATGCCCTACGACTCATACATACCAATCATTTTACCCAGAGTGGAATCTCCTCTGATAGCTTCCTTTCCCTGGCTGAGGTTGTACTCACCAGAGCGGAGAAAGAAAGTGAGTGTAATGGACTAATGAATGGGAGGGACAAGAATGTGGCATCTCCATCGAAAGCAGAGTATGATCAAGGTTCAAATACATTCAGAGGAAAAGTCACCACTAGGACCAGCCTACGTCTAAAAAAGCTGGAAGACCTAGAGGAGGAGGATGTGTCCAAGCTGGGATGTCTGTGCCAAGAGGTGGAAGAGGCCGTCATCTCTCTTGGGATACGGACAGGGAGTACTTGGAGTCTTGTACAGTGGCCAAACCTCAGCCAGCTGACTCTGCATTGCCCAGAACAGCCAAACAGGACATTGGAAGAGATTTTGACCAGTTTACATGCTATCGGGAATAGTCTGCGTGTCCTGTCGCTCCAAAATCTGCTTTGGTGCCAGCAGGAATCATTGTCTACCCTGCTCACCCTGTGTCCAAACCTGCGGAGCTTCCAGAGTCATCTCACTGTGCTCTACCAAGCTTTATTCCACGATGACCCTGAACCTCCTCCCTGGCCGAGTGACCCCCTTCCACTATCTCATCTGCACACCTTCAGCTTTCTTCTGGAAGGGGAAGATTCTTCTCACCCCACCTTTCAACATAAACTGGGAGGCTTCTTGGTGTCACTTTTGAAGGGGTGCCTCAAACTGGAATCCCTCTCTCTCTGTGGTGTTCCTACATTGCTTGACAGGGTGCTTGAGGTCGTTTATGCATCAGGCCCACCTCACCCTCTCCAAAAACTACGTATGGTATCGCTGTGCAGCAGTAATGTCACCCAATGGGGAGCATCTCTGCTACTTAGGTCAAACAATGACTTAAAGAACCTAGACTTGTCCCATTGCAAGGACGTCACCTGCAGAGACTACCACAAGCTTCAGGAGAGGGCACGAAAGGAAGGTTTAAGTGTCAACATCACATGGCTGTAACAGCGTTCACGGAAGACTTTAATATCTCTCTCTAAACATAGATTTGTTTGCCTTTGCCTAGTTTGTATAGTGGTACGAGCGCTCTTACTGATGTGGGATGATGTAGGATTGCTATCGACTATTTCACTGATGTCGTTATTGTAAACTAAATGAGTCACATTTCAGACCTCGGTGTGATCTTCAAACCAGTTACCACCTTCTAAATGTTTTCTTGTCCCACATTGCACATTACATTGCAGAAGCCATTCTCTCTCCTCTAGGCACTTACCTGCCTCATTATATTGTTATACCTGCACTGTCTTCTATGAGTACCTGCACCTTATTTGCACTACCCCATTGCAGTAACCAACCTTTCTCCTCTAGGTACTCACCCGTACCTCACTACATCACATTGCAGTAACTCTTCTCTTTGCACCATCACATAACCATCCTCTCTCCTCTAGGCCCTCTCATGTACCCCTCTCCTCTAGGCACTTATCTGTACTACACTACAACCTTACTTTGCAGTAACGATCCTCTTTCATCTAGGCCCTCTCATGTACCTCACTACATCACATTGTAATAACCATTCTGTCCTCTAGGCACTCCCGTGGAACAACACATTGTAATAACCATCTTGTCTAATCTATTCACTCACCAGTACCTCACTCCACCATCACATTGCATTAACTCTCCCCCAGGCTTCATCGCACTGTCACCCCGTCTCCTCTAGGCTCCATCGCACTGTCACCCCGTCTCCTCTAGGCTCCATCGCACTGTCACCCCGTCTCCATCGCGCTGTCACCCCCGTCTCCTCTAGGCTCCATCGCACTGTCACCCCGTCTCCATCGCACTGTCACCCCGTCTCCACTAGGCTCCATCGCACTGTCACCCCATCTCCTCTAGGCTCCATCGCACTGTCACCCCGTCTCCTCTAGGCTCCATCGCACTGTCACCCCGTCTCCTCTAGGCTCCATCGCACTGTCACCCCGTCTCCTCTACACACCAGGTTATGAGCACAGGTCTGATGACAGTATGTCTGAGAAGATATATATCTATATACATGCACACCAGACTGAGATGATCTATCTGGGGCACAATCACCACAAGGTTTCACCTTCTAGCTTGACCAGGGCTCTGTCCACTGTGCACCACCTCCGTGCCTCACGTTACACCAGCACAGACTAATACTGGATGTATGGCTACAGGGATATAATGTATTGTGATAATGAGAATGGATCTATTTATGTGTATCCAGGGCTGCTTTGTGAATATTGTTTTTATGTTAGTATTTTATAGCAGTTTGTGAATACTACAAGGGAAGACTTTATATCCTTCACAGGTTTATAATATTTTTATCATTCTAAAATATTTTTAGTTTTTATTATTCTTCAGAATTTATAAAGCCAAATTGCTTAGATGTCTTTAGCACTTATGTTTAGGCTACTAGGAAGCTGATATCCTACCTCTACGGTACCCACCTCCATCCCGACAGTGCCCCGACCCTCACTTATCACCAACCCTAGTATTTCCTATGTGCCTTTTATATAGGTTGTAAGCTCTTGTGGTTCTGGAGCTGTCTGTGTGGGGTACCACTCTCCACACTATTATAAGATGAAAATTTATTTTTATTATGTTTACAAATATCTAATAATTAAATGGTTATTACATAAACTGTGGTGATTCTCTTCTCACTCGAAGGACAATGACGTCTCCATTGCTATCAGTGTCTTTATGTGTTGTGTATCTGCGGCAGCTGCTCCTGGGCAGAGATGTTATTCACAGACGGAGTGAATGAAATACACACAATACAGATAGGAACGTTTATGTTTATTGAGGGTCTCCGGGGGTCCACACTGGTTAATGATCCACCAGTTACTGTCTGGACGAGGTGATATTGGTCAGATCCAGAATAATACAGGACATTAGCTGCCACTCCAGCGACAGATGTTGATCACTCTCCCACATAGTTTTATTTATTAATTTCTAACTAAAATCTCATCTGTTGCACGTGTCCACTGAACGAACAGTTTCTTGGTCATTTTCCAAATTCAGCATTTAGATTAGTCGCTGACTCACAGGCCTCCCAAAGTTTTTTGTTAACAGCCGGATCCCGAGCCTTCTCTGAGGGAATTACAATGGAACATTCACTTTCTATGTACTTCCCAGTCAGCCCCTCAGCCTCCTCCGATACAGCGCTGTAAATAGTGCTGACAGCTCCCTCCGCAGCGGTCTAAGGGTGAGACAGGTCAGGAACGGATGAGTGAGGACAGAGAATCAACGAGAGGAACAGATTAAGGAGAAGGATAGAGAACCAATGAGAGAGACAGGTCAGGAACGGATGAGTAGGGAGGATAGAGAACCAATGATGGAGACGCGTCAGGAACAGATTAAGGAGAAGGATAGAGAACCAATGAGAGAGACAGGTCAGGAACGGATGAGTGAGGACAGAGAACCAATGATGGAGACACGTCAGGAAGAGTTGTGTGAGATGGGATTGGGAAACAATGAGTAAGGCATGATGGTGAATGTATGAGATGAAACAGGACGAGCAATGCATGAGAGTTACAAGATGAGGAACAGGGGAGTGAGGAAGATAGAGAACAAAGAGACAGGTTGGGGAAAGGATGAGTGAGGAGGACAGGGAACCGATGAATGAGACAGGATGGGGAATGGACGAGTGAGGAGGACGGGGAACCGATGAATGAGACAGGATGGGGAATGGACGAGTGAGGAGGACAGGGAACCGATGAATGAGACAGGATGGGGAATGGACGAGTGAGGAGGACAGGGAACCGATGAATGAGACAGGATGGGGAATGGACGAGTGAGGAGGACAGGGAACCGATGAATGAGACAGGATGGGGAATGGATGAGTGAGGAGGACAGGGAACCGATGAATGAGACAGGACGGGGAACCGATGAATGAGACAGGACGGGGAACCGATGAATGAGACAGGACGGGGAACCGATGAATGAGACAGGATGGGGAATGGACGAGTGAGGAGGACAGGGAACCGATGAATGAGACAGGATGGGGAACCGATGAATGAGGAGGACGGGGAACCGATGAATGAGACAGGATGGGGAATGGATGAGTGAGGAGGACGGGGAACCGATGAATGAGACAGGATGGGGAATGGACGAGTGAGGAGGACAGGGAACCGATGAATGAGACAGGATGGGGAACCGATGAATGAGGAGGACGGGGAACCGATGAATGAGACAGGATGGGGAACGGACGAGTGAGGAGGACAGGGAACCGATGAATGAGACAGTTCAGGGGAACGGATGAGTGAGGAGGACGGGGAACCGATGAATGAGACAGTTCAGGGGAACGGATGAATGAGGAGGACAGGGAACCGATGTATGAGACAGGATGGGGAATGGACGAGTGAGGAGGATGGGGAACCGATGAATGAGACAGGATGGGGAATGGACGAGTGAGGAGGACGGGGAACCGATGAATGAGACAGGATGGGGAATGGATGAGTGAGGAGGACAGGGAACCGATGAATGAGACAGGACGGGGAATGGACGAGTGAGGAGGACGGGGAACCGATGAATGAGACAGGACGGGGAACCGATGAATGAGACAGGATGGGGAATGGACGAGTGAGGAGGACAGGGAACCGATGTATGAGACAGGACGGGGAATGGACGAGTGAGGAGGATGGGGAACCGATGAATGAGACAGGATGGGGAATGGACGAGTGAGGAGGACGGGGAACCGATGTATGAGACAGGATGGGGAATGGACGAGTGAGGAGGATGGGGAACCGATGTATGAGACAGGATGGGGAATGGATGAGTGAGGAGGACGGGGAACCGATGAATGAGACAGGATGGGGAATGGACGAGTGAGGAGGACGGGGAACCGATGAATGAGACAGGATGGGGAATGGATGAGTGAGGAGGACGGGGAACCGATGAATGAGACAGTTCAGGGGAACGGATGAGTGAGGAGGACGGGGAACCGATGAATGAGACAGGATGGGGAATGGACGAGTGAGGAGGACGGGGAACCGATGAATGAGACAGGACGGGGAACCGATGAATGAGACAGGACGGGGAACCGATGAATGAGACAGGATGGGGAATGGACGAGTGAGGAGGACAGGGAACCGATGTATGAGACAGGATGGGGAATGGACGAGTGAGGAGGATGGGGAACCGATGAATGAGACAGGATGGGGAATGGACGAGTGAGGAGGACGGGGAACCGATGAATGAGACAGTTCAGGGGAATGGACGAGTGAGGAGGATGGGGAACCGATGAATGAGACAGGATGGGGAATGGACGAGTGAGGAGGACGGGGAACCGATGTATGAGACAGGATGGGGAATGGATGAGTGAGGAGGACAGGGAACCGATGAATGAGACAGGACGGGGAATGGACGAGTGAGGAGGACGGGGAACCGATGAATGAGACAGGATGGGGAATGGACGAGTGAGGAGGATGGGGAACCGATGAATGAGACAGGATGGGGAATGGACGAGTGAGGAGGATGGGGAACCGATGAATGAGACAGGATGGGGAATGGACGAGTGAGGAGGACGGGGAACCGATGTATGAGACAGGATGGGGAATGGACGAGTGAGGAGGATGGGGAACCGATGAATGAGACAGGATGGGGAATGGACGAGTGAGGAGGACGGGGAACCGATGTATGAGACAGGATGGGGAATGGACGAGTGAGGAGGACGGGGAACCGATGAATGAGACAGGATGGGGAATGGACGAGTGAGGAGGACGGGGAACCGATGTATGAGACAGGATGGGGAATGGACGAGTGAGGAGGATGGGGAACCGATGAATGAGACAGGATGGGGAATGGACGAGTGAGGAGGATGGGGAACCGATGAATGAGACAGGATGGGGAATGGACGAGTGAGGAGGACAGGGAACCGATGAATGAGACAGTTCAGGGGAACGGATGAGTGAGGAGGATGGAGAACTGATGAATGAGACAGGATGGGGAATGGACGAGTGAGGAGGACGGGGAACCGATGTATGAGACAGGATGGGGAATGGATGAGTGAGGAGGACAGGGAACCGATGAATGAGACAGGATGGGGAATGGACGAGTGAGGAGGACGGGGAACCGATGAATGAGACAGGATGGGGAATGGACGAGTGAGGAGGACGGGGAACCGATGAATGAGACAGTTCAGGGGAACGGATGAGTGAGGAGGATGGAGAACTGATGAATGAGACAGGATGGGGAATGGATGAGTGAGGAGGACAGGGAACCGATGAATGAGACAGGATGGGGAATGGATGAGTGAGGAGGACGGGGAACCGATGAATGAGACAGGATGGGGAATGGATGAGTGAGGAGGACAGGGAACCGATGAATGAGACAGGATGGGGAATGGATGAGTGAGGAGGACGGGGAACAGATGTATGAGACAGGACGGGGAACCGATGAATGAGACAGGACGGGGAACCGATGAATGAGACAGGACGGGGAACCGATGAATGAGGAGGATGGGGAACCGATGTATGAGATAGGACGGGGAATGGACGAGTGAGGAGGACGGGGAACCGATGAATGAGACAGTTCAGGGGAACGGATGAGTGAGGAGGACAGGGAACCGATGAATGAGACAGGATGGGGAATGGACGAGTGAGGAGGACGGGGAACCGATGAATGAGACAGGATGGGGAATGGATGAGTGAGGAGGATGGAGAACTGATGAATGAGACAGTTCAGGGGAACGGATGAGTGAGGAGGACAGGGAACCGATGAATGAGACAGGATGGGGAATGGACGAGTGAGGAGGACGGGGAACCGATGAATGAGACAGTTCAGGGGAACGGATGAGTGAGGAGGACAGGGAACCGATGAATGAGACAGGATGGGGAATGGATGAGTGAGGAGGACGGGGAACCGATGTATGAGACAGGACGGGGAACCGATGAATGAGGAGGATTGGGAACCGATGTATGAGACAGGATGGGGAATGGACGAGTGAGGAGGACGGGGAACCGATGTATGAGACAGGACGGGGAACCGATGAATGAGACAGGACGGGGAACCGATGAATGAGGAGGATGGGGAACCGATGTATGAGACAGGACGGGGAATGGACGAGTGAGGAGGACGGGGAACCGATGAATGAGACAGTTCAGGGGAACGGATGAGTGAGGAGGACGGGGAACCGATGTATGAGACAGGACGGGGAACCGATGAATGAGACAGGATGGGGAATGGACGAGTGAGGAGGATGGGGAACCGATGTATGAGACAGGACGGGGAACCGATGAATGAGACAGGATGGGGAATGGACGAGTGAGGAGGACAGGGAACCGATGAATGAGACAGGATGGGGAATGGACGAGTGAGGAGGACAATGAACCGATGAATGAGACAGGATGGGGAATGGACGAGTGAGGAGGACAGGGAACCGATGAATGAGACAGGATGGGGAATGGACGAGTGAGGAGGACAGGGAACCGATGAATGAGACAGGATGGGGAATGGACGAGTGAGGAGGATGGGGAACCGATGAATGAGACAGGATGGGGAATGGACGAGTGAGGAGGACGGGGAACCGATGAATGAGACAGGATGGGGAATGGACGAGTGAGGAGGACGGGGAACCGATGAATGAGACAGGATGGGGAATGGACGAGTGAGGAGGACGGGGAACCGATGAATGAGACAGGATGGGGAATGGACGAGTGAGGAGGACGGGGAACCGATGAATGAGACAGGATGGGGAATGGACGAGTGAGGAGGATGGGGAACCGATGAATGAGACAGGATGGGGAATGGACGAGTGAGGAGGACAGGGAACCGATGAATGAGACAGGATGGGGAATGGACGAGTGAGGAGGACAGGGAACCGATGAATGAGACAGGATGGGGAATGGACGAGTGAGGAGGACGGGGAACCGATGAATGAGACAGTTCAGGGGAACGGATGAGTGAGGAGGACAGGGAACCGATGAATGAGACAGGATGGGGAATGGATGAGTGAGGAGGACGGGGAACCGATGTATGAGACAGGACGGGGAACCGATGAATGAGGAGGATTGGGAACCGATGAATGAGACAGGATGGGGAATGGATGAGTGAGGAGGACGGGGAACCGATGTATGAGACAGGACGGGGAACCGATGAATGAGGAGGATTGGGAACCGATGTATGAGACAGGACGGGGAACCGATGAATGAGACAGGACGGGGAACCGATGAATGAGGAGGATGGGGAACCGATGTATGAGACAGGACGGGGAATGGACGAGTGAGGAGGACGGGGAACCGATGAATGAGACAGTTCAGGGGAACGGATGAGTGAGGAGGACGGGGAACCGATGTATGAGACAGGACGGGGAACCGATGAATGAGACAGGATGGGGAATGGACGAGTGAGGAGGATGGGGAACCGATGAATGAGACAGGATGGGGAATGGACGAGTGAGGAGGACAATGAACCGATGAATGAGACAGGATGGGGAATGGACGAGTGAGGAGGACAGGGAACCGATGAATGAGACAGGATGGGGAATGGACGAGTGAGGAGGACAGGGAACCGATGAATGAGACAGGATGGGGAATGGACGAGTGAGGAGGATGGGGAACCGATGAATGAGACAGGATGGGGAATGGACGAGTGAGGAGGACGGGGAACCGATGAATGAGACAGGATGGGGAATGGACGAGTGAGGAGGACAGGGAACCGATGAATGAGACAGGATGGGGAATGGACGAGTGAGGAGGACGGGGAACCGATGAATGAGACAGGATGGGGAATGGACGAGTGAGGAGGATGGGGAACCGATGAATGAGACAGGATGGGGAATGGACGAGTGAGGAGGACAGGGAACCGATGAATGAGACAGGATGGGGAATGGACGAGTGAGGAGGACAGGGAACCGATGAATGAGACAGGATGGGGAATGGACGAGTGAGGAGGACAGGGAACCGATGAATGAGACAGGATGGGGAATGGACGAGTGAGGAGGATGGGGAACCGATGAATGAGACAGTTCAGGGGAACGGATGAGTGAGGAGGATGGAGAACTGATGTATGAGACAGGATGGGGAATGGACGAGTGAGGAGGACGGGGAACCGATGAATGAGACAGGATGGGGAATGGATGAGTGAGGAAGGACATAGAAGATTTAGATATTTAGCAATTGAATAATGACAAAGCACTGATGAAGGGGTTGGACACAGTGAAAGGAATATATGACGAGTTCACATTTACTTCTCATGACATCGTTCTGACCTTAAAGAAGAAGAATCCAATGAAGTTAAAGATCCATCTCATTGCAAAGTTGTAGTTCCGCATGGCTTCTGTCATCACAATTCCAGGATTAACGCTGGTCACCGTCACTCCTGAAGTTATAAAATTAAATGGCATTTTATATTAAATTCTGGGGCAACTAAAATTATTTGAAATGTGGGTGGCAAGGAGAGTCACGCAATGATTACAGGGGTCCAGGATGGGAGCGATGAGGAAGGTTTATATGTGCAGGCCCGGAGCTCCCATTAGGCAAGGTTGGGCAGTTGCCTAGGGCGCCGGGCTCTGGAGGGCGCCACAGAATTAAAATTACTTTAAAACTGTGCGACGACCGCTGACCATACCTTCCACGGCCGCCGCACAGCTTCAGATAAATCCACGGGGAGGGGAAAGGGGCTATGGATCACCACCGCCGCCCTCCCATCCAACAGCTGATGGGGCGCTCCGTCACCTCCCCTCCACTCACTGACTGTCAGGCGTGACATCATCATCACGGCCCGACAGTGTCAGTGAGTGGAGGGGAGGCGACGGAGAAGAGAGGAGCAGCTTTATGGAGGCAAGATAAGGTAAGGAAAGACGGGGGGGTGGGGGGCGGATTTTGAAAGTGCCTAGGGCGCCAAGGACCCTAGCATCGGCCCTGTATATGTGTATCGTTCTACATGGTAATGATGTATACCTGTGTATATGTGTATTATACCGTATGGTAATGAGTGTATACCTGTGTATACCTGTGTATATGTGTATTATACCGTATGGTAATAAGTGTACACCTCTGTATATGTGTATTATACCGTATGGTAATGAGTGTATACCTGTGTATATGTGTATTATACCGTATGGTAATGAGTGTATACCTGTGTATATGTGTATTATACCGTATGGTAATGAGTGTATACCTGTGTATATGTGTATTATACCGTATGGTAATAAGTGTATACCTGTGTATATGTGCATTATACCGTATGGTAATGAGTGTATACCTGTGTATATGTGTATTATACCGTATGGTAATGAGTGTATACCTGTGCATATGTGTATTATACCGTATGGTAATAAGTGTATACCTGTGTATATGTGTATTATACCGTATGGTAATGAGTGTATACCTGTGTATTATACCATATGGTAATGAGTGTATACCTGTGTATATGGGTATTATACCGTATGGTAATGAGTGTATAGCTCTGTATATGTGTATTATACCGTATGGTAATGAGTTTATACCTGTGTATATGTGTATTATACCGTATGGTAATAAGTGTACACCTGTGTATATGTGCATTATACCGTATGGTAATAAGTGTATACCTGTGTATATGTGTATTATACCGTATGGTAATAAGTGTATACCTGTGTATATGTGTATTATACCGTATGGTAATGAGTGTACACCTCTGTATATGTGTATTATACCGTATGGTAATGAGTGTATACCTGTGTATATGGGTATTATACCGTATGGTAATGAGTGTATACCTGTGTATATGTGTATTATACCGTATGGTAATAAGTGTACACCTCTGTATATGTGTATTATACCGTATGGTAATGAGTGTATACCTGTGTATATGTGTATTATACCGTATGGTAATGAGTGTATACCTGTGTATATGGGTATTATACCGTATGGTAATGAGTGTATACCTGTGTATATGTGTATTATACCGTATGGTAATGAGTGTATACCTGTGTATATGTGTATTATACCGTATGGTAATGAGTGTACACCTCTGTATATGTGTATTATACCGTATCGGTAATGAGTGTATACCTGTGTATATGGGTATTATACCGTATGGTAATGAGTGTATACCTGTGTATATGTGCATTATACCGTATGGTAATGAGTGTATACCTGTGTATATGTGCATTATACCGTATGGTAATGAGTGTATACCTGTGTATATGTGCATTATACCGTATGGTAATGAGTGTATACCTGTGTATATGGGTATTATACCGTATGGTAATGAGTGTATACCTGTGTATATGGGTATTATACCGTATCGGTAATGAGTGTATACCTGTGTATATGTGTATTATACCGTATGGTAATGAGTGTATACCTGTGTATATGTGTATTATACCGTATGGTAATGAGCGTATACCTGTGTATATGTGTATTATACCGTATGGTAATGAGTGTATACCTGTGTATATGTGTATTATACCCTATGGTAATGAGTGTATACCTGTGTATATGTGTATTATACCGTATGGTAATAAGTGTATACCTGTGTATATGGGTATTATACCGTATCGGTAATGAGTGTATACCTGTGTATATGGGTATTATACCGTATGGTAATGAGTGTATACCTGTGTATATGTGCATTATACCGTATGGTAATGAGCGTATACCTGTGTATATGGGTATTATACCGTATGGTAATGAGCGTATACCTGTGTATATGGGTATTATACCGTATGGTAATGAGCGTATACCTGTGTATATGGGTATTATACCGTATGGTAATGTCCCTTCGTCTTACCGGTGTCGTGCAGTCTCTTCGCCAGCTCATTAGCGCAGATTAGGTTCATTAGTTTGGTACAGTTGTATGAGTTGTTCATTTTATGGTTCTCCAGATGTTTCCCCCATAGGTGTCTCGTGTCTATATTCCCGTTTCCATGCATGAAAGATGAGACAAACACTATCCGGCTCGGTGCTGTGCGTTTCACCAGACCTGATGGACAAGAGAAAGAATTTGGGCGACACCAGTACGGACTTTACTTGCTCCTCCAGATGCTGTACTATGGGCACATACATGTGGTTCCATGACGTCCGCTGTAATGTGCACACGGGCTGGGACATACCAAGGGGCTATGACCAAGCTGACCCCATCTATAGGGACAGATTGGCTGCGTGGTCCCGACAGACATAACCAAATTTCCAGCCACTACAGTAAGAAATCTTCGCTCATTTTCGCCTCACTTCTCTATGTAACGTTACACACATATCCTGGTACCTTCAACCGAACTGATTCTTCCCCATAGCGTCCCCTAACTTACACACGTGTGGGATAAAGACATAAGAACACGAATAATAGAGGGAGGTCAGATTACAATATTGTGGGAGACTGCCAGGTACAGTCGTACACTCGGGGTATCGCCGGGTACAGTCGTACACTCGGGGTATCGCCGGGTACAGTCGTACACTCGGGGTATCTGCGGGTACAGTCGTACACTCGGGGTATCGCCGGGTACAGTCGTACACTCGGGGTATCTGCGGGTACAGTCGTACACTCGGGGTATCGCCGGGTACAGTCGTACACTCGGGGTATCTGCGGGTACAGTCGTACACTCGGGGTATCTGCGGGTACAGTCGTACACTCGGGGTATCTGCGGGTACAGTCGTACACTCGGGGTATCTGCGGGTACAGTCGTACACTCGGGGTATCTGCGGGTACAGTCGTACACTCGGGGTATCTGCGGGTACAGTCGTACACTCGGGGTATCGCCGGGTACAGTCGTACACTCGGGGTATCGCCGGGTACAGTCGTACACTCTGGGTATCGCCGGGTACAGTCGTACACTCTGGGTATCGCCGGGTACAGTCGTACACTCTGGGTATCGCCGGGTACAGTCGTACACTCGGGGTATCGCGGGGTACAGTCGTACACTCGGGGTATCGCGGGGTACAGTCGTACACTCGGGGTATCGCCGGGTACAGTCGTACACTCGGGGTATCGCCGGGTACAGTCGTACACTCGGGGTATCGCCGGGTACAGTCGTACACTCGGGGTATCTGCGGGTACAGTCGTACACTCGGGGTATCTGCGGGTACAGTCGTACACTCGGGGTATCGCCGGGTACAGTCGTACACTCGGGGTATCGCCGGATGAATGAATACAGTTGGGGAAGGGGGGGTGTTGTGTGTTTAACGGATGCTGAGGTGGGGCCATTACTTGAACACCTCTCGGGGTGATGATATCTTCACCCTCCGATGCTGATAACAATCACAGTCATTGATGTAAATCTTCAGGAACTGCTCAGAAGATACTGAGATGAAGCTCTGCTAAGAGATGTTACTGCGCAGTGACGTCGGGGGGACCACCCTGCTCACAGAGACCTTGGGGCAGGATACTACAGAGGTACAATGTAAGATGTAAATACCATGTTAGATATCTGGGGCCTGATTCATTAAGGAAAGTAATACAAACTAAATATTAAGTTTTCTCCTGGACAAAACCATGTTACATGCAAGGGGTGCAAATGAGTTTATTATTTTGCACATAAGATAAATACTGGCTGTGTTTTCATATAGCACACAAATACTTGATAGCTTTATTTTTACATTGAAATATACAATTTATCTAGCTCCTAACCCAACTATAAATCTGTTGCACATTTTATATTCACCTCCCCTCCAATGCAACATGGTTTTGCCCAGGTGCAAAGTTACTAATATTTTTTTGCTTCACTTTCCTTAATGAATCAGGCACATGAAGTTCTACCAAGGTACGGAAACCTTTACCGTAAGTACAAGAGCTATGGACAACATATATGTACTTTTTCTTTAATAAGCAGATTTGATGAAGTTGCCTGTTATGTGTAGTTTGCTGTATTGGCCAGCAGGGGTCACTGTGTATATAAAGGCTCAGCCCACAGCTGGACTCTATTAATAACATATTACAGAGCTACAGGACAGGGCAGACATCCGAGCCCGTGAGAAATCAGGATATACTCCAGAGACCCATGATGAGGACACACTCCCCTGCCATAGATATAGCACACGTAGGGGTCATTACATGGATGTAACACACGTAGGGGTCATTACATGGATGCAGCACACGTAGGGGTCATTACATGGATGCAGCACATGTAGGGGTCATTACATGGATGCAGCACACGTAGGGATCATTACATGGATGTAGCACACGTAGGGGTCATTACATGGATGCAGCACATGTAGGGGTCATTACATGGATGCAGCACACGTAGGGGTCATTACATGGATGCAGCACACGTAGGGGTCATTACATGGATGCAGCACATGTAGGGGTCATTACATGGATGCAGCACATGTAGAGGTCATTACATGGATGTAGCACACGTAGGGATCATTACATGGATGCAGCACACGTATGGGTCATTACATGGATGCAGCACATGTAGAGGTCATTACATGGATGCAGCACACGTAGGGATCATTACATGGATGCAGCACACATATAGGTCATTACATGGATGCAGCACACGTAGGGGTCATTACATGGATGCAGCACACGTATGGGTCATTACATGGATGTAGCACACGTAGGGGTCATTACATGGATGCAGCACACGTAGGGGTCATTACATGGATGCAGCACACGTAGGGGTCATTACATGGATGCAGCACACGTATGGGTCATTACATGGATGTAGCACACGTAGGGGTCATTACATGGATGCAGCACATGTAGAGGTCATTACATGGATGTAGCACACGTAGGGGTCATTACATGGATGCAGCACACGTAGGGGTCATTACATGGATGTAGCACACGTAGGGGTCATTACATGGATGCAGCACACGTAGGGGTCATTACATGGATGTAGCACACGTAGGGGTCATTACATGGATGCAGCACATGTAGAGGTCATTACATGGATGCAGCACACGTAGGGATCATTACATGGATGCAGCACACATATAGGTCATTACATGGATGCAGCACACGTAGGGGTCATTACATGGATGCAGCACACGTATGGGTCATTACATGGATGCAGCACACGTAGGGATCAATACATGGATGCAGCACACGTAGGGATCATTACATGGATGCAGCACACATATAGGTCATTACATGGATGCAGCACATGTAAGGGTCATTACATGGATGTAGCACACGTAGGGGTCATTACATGGATGTAGCACACGTAGGGGTCTTTACATGGATGTAGCACACGTAGGGGTCATTACATGGATGCAGCACACGTAGGGGTCATTACATGGATGTAACACACACAGGGGTCATTACATGGATGCAGCACACGTAGGGGTCATTACATGGATGCAGCACACGTAGGGGTCATTACATGGATGTAGCACACGTAGGGGTCATTACATGGATGCAGCACACGTAGGGGTCATTACATGGATGCAGCACATTTAGGGATCATTACATGGATGTAGCACACGTAGGGGTCATTACATGGATGCAGCACACGTAGGGGTCATTACATGGATGCAGCACACGTGTGGGTCATTACACGGATGTAGCACACATATGGGTCATTACATGGATGTAGCACACGTAGGGGTCATTACATGGATGTAGCACACGTAGGGGTCATTACATGGATGCAGCACACGTAGGGGTCATTACATGGATGCAGCACACGTAGGGGTCATTACATGGATGTAGCACACGTAGGGGTCATTACATGGATGCAGCACACGTAGGGGTCATTACATGGATGTAACACACACAGGGGTCATTACATGGATGCAGCACACGTAGGGGTCATTACATGGATGCAGCACACGTAGGGGTCATTACATGGATGTAGCACACGTAGGGGTCATTACATGGATGTAGCACACGTAGGGGTCATTACATGGATGCAGCACACGTAGGGGTCATTACATGGATGCAACACATTTAGGGATCATTACATGGATGTAGCACACGTAGGGGTCATTACATGGATGCAGCACACGTAGGGGTCATTACATGGATGCAGCACACGTGTGGGTCATTACACGGATGTAGCACACATATGGGTCATTACACGGATGTAGCACACGTAGGGGTCATTACATGGATGTAGCACACGTAGGGGTCATTACATGGATGTAGCACACGTAGGGGTCATTACATGGATGTAGCACACGTAGGGGTCATTACATGGATGTAGCACACTTAGGGATCATTACATGGATGTAGCACACGTAGGGGTCATTACATGGATGCAGCACACGTAGGGATCATTACATGGATGCAGCACACGTATGGGTCATTACACGGATGTAGCACACGTAGGGGTCATTACATGGATGTAGCACACGTAGGGGTCATTACATGGATGCAGCACACGTAGGGGTCATTACATGGATGTAACACACACAGGGGTCATTACATGGATGCAGCACACGTAGGGGTCATTACATGGATGCAGCACACGTAGGGGTCATTACATGGATGCAGCACACGTAGGGGTCATTACATTGATGCAGCACACGTAGGGGTCATTACATGGATGTAGCACACGTAGGGGTCATTACATGGATGCAGCACACGTAGGGGTCATTACATGGATGCAGCACATTTAGGGATCATTACATGGATGTAGCACACGTAGGGGTCATTACATGGATGCAGCACACGTAGGGGTCATTACATGGATGCAGCACACGTGTGGGTCATTACACGGATGTAGCACACATATGGGTCATTACATGGATGTAGCACACGTAGGGGTCATTACATGGATGTAGCACACGTAGGGGTCATTACATGGATGTAGCACACGTAGGGGTCATTACATGGATGTAGCACACGTAGGGGTCATTACATGGATGTAGCACACGTAGGGGTCATTACATGGATGTAGCACACTTAGGGATCATTACATGGATGTAGCACACGTAGGGGTCATTACATGGATGCAGCACACGTAGGGATCATTACATGGATGCAGCACACGTATGGGTCATTACACGGATGTAGCACACGTAGGGGTCATTACACGGATGTAGCACACGTAGGGGTCATTACACGGATGTAGCACACGTAGGGGTCATTTTATGGATGTAGCACACGTAGGGGTCATTACATGGATGTAGCACACGTAGGGGTCATTACATGGATGCAGCACACGTAGGGGTCATTACATGGATGCAGCACACGTGTGGGTCATTACACGGATGTAGCACACATATGGGTCATTACATGGATGTAGCACACGTAGGGGTCATTACATGGATGTAGCACACGTAGGGGTCATTACATGGATGTAGCACACGTAGGGGTCATTACATGGATGTAGCACACGTAGGGGTCATTACATGGATGTAGCACACTTAGGGATCATTACATGGATGTAGCACACGTAGGGGTCATTACATGGATGCAGCACACGTAGGGATCATTACATGGATGCAGCACACGTATGGGTCATTACATGGATGCAGCACACGTATGGGTCATTACACGGATGTAGCACACGTAGGGGTCATTACACGGATGTAGCACACGTAGGGGTCATTACACGGATGTAGCACACGTAGGGGTCATTTTATGGATGTAGCACACGTAGGGGTCATTACATGGATGTAGCACACGTAGGGGTCATTACATGGATGTAGCACACGTAGGGGTCATTACATGGATGTAGCACACGTAGGGGTCATTACATGGATGCAGCACATGTAGGGGCCGTTTCTATTTTCTGCGTCAGTAAATGTCTTCCTATTATGGCCACTTTCACAAGAGGTGACCGACGCTAACACTGACATTATGGCCGATACCAGAAGACGCAGAGGAGACGACATACACAGGACAGAGATAGACTAATATTATTACTGCTTATTTATAAAGGTACCGAGCAGAGCTCACAGGAGACGTAATACATGTTAGAGGAGGTACGGATCATACATGGAGCGCTCTCTGCATTACATATGTCCTGTTCTCTTTATGCCGGGTGCAACGCTCAGTATCTGGCCTTATTCTGTGTATATGGAGCGCTGCACATTACCACTTCTCTTGCTCTATTTGCTGGGTGCAATGCTCAGTATCTGGACTTATTCTGTGTATATGGAGAGCTGCACAGTACCACTTCTCTTGCTCTGTATGCCGGGTGCAACACTCAGTATCTGGCCTTATTCTGTGTATATGGAGAGCTGCACAGTACCACTTCTCTTGCTCTATTTGCTGGGTGCAATGCTCAGTATCTGGACTTATTCTGTGTATATGGAGAGCTGCACAGTACCACTTCTCTTGCTCAGTATGCTTGGTGCAATGCTCAGTATTTGTCCTAATTCTGTGTATATGGAGAGCTGCACAGTACCACTTCTCTTGCTCTATTTGCTGGGTGCAATGCTCAGTATCTGGCCTTATTCTCTCTATATTGAGAACTGCACAGTACCACTTCTCTTGCTCTGTATGCTGGGCGCAATGCTCAGTATATGGCCTTATTCTGTGTATATGGAGAGCTGCACAGTACCACTTCTCTTGCTCTGTATGCTGGGTGTAATGCTCAGTATCTGGCCTTATTCTCTATATATGGAGAACTGCACAGTACTTACCCATCAGCAGATTGGTCAGCAGGAACGGGCCCAGATGGTTGGTGGCAAATGTGACTTCTAGTCCCTCCGGCGTCATGCCAAACGGTAGTCCTGAAATTACATAATTCATGCACACATTACACACGTATAGAGGGAGCACCTGAGCCGTGTATACATTACACACGTATAGAGGGAGCACCTGAGCCGTGTATACATTACACACGTATAGAGGGAGCACCTGAGCCGTGTATACATTACACACGTATAGAGGGAGCACCTGAGCCGTGTATACATTACACACGTATAGAGGGAGCACCTGAGCCGTGTATACATTACACACGTATAGAGGGAGCACCTGAGCCGTGTATACATTACACACGTATAGAGGGAGCACCTGAGCCCTGTATACATTACACACGTATAGAGGGAGCACCTGAGCCGTGTATACATTACACACGTATAGAGGGAGCACCTGAGCCGTGTATACATTACACACGTATAGAGGGAGTACCTGAGCCCTGTATACATTACACACGTATAGAGGGAGCACCTGAGCCGTGTATACATTACACACGTATAGAGGGAGCACCTGAGCCGTGTATACATTACACACGTATAGAGGGAGCACCTGAGCCGTGTATACATTACACACGTATAGAGGGAGCACCTGAGCCGTGTATACATTACACGCGTATAGAGGGAGCACCTGAGCCGTGTATACATTACACACGTATAGAGGGAGCACCTGAGCCGTGTACACATTACACACGTATAGAGGGAGCACCTGAGCCGTGTACACATTACACACGTATAGAGGGAGCACCTGAGCCGTGTATACATTACACACATATAGAGAGAGCATCTGAGTCGTGTATGCATTACACACGTATAGAGGGAGCACCTAAACCGTGTATACATTACACACATACAGAGGGAGCACCTGAGCCGTGTACACATTACACACGTATAGAGGGAGCACCTGAGCCGTGTATACATTACACACATATAGAGGGAGCACCTAAGCAGGTACAGGCTGCAGGCAGGGTGAAGTTTTGCACAGTAAAACTCCTAGGTTTAACACACACAGGTGGAGAATATGGTATAATTCTGTAATTAGACCAAAGGGAGAGGTTTAGGGTATGTAATGCGTATGTGTAGTGTGACCAATTCCAGCTGGTTGGCCGGTGACTTGTGTGTAGCTGGAGCGGGTCGTCTGACAACAGTGTGATGTGATATTTGTGATGTGAACAATAAAAGCAGCATTTTTCCAAGCAAGAAGTTGTTGTATCTGATCTGCGGTCTGTCAGTATCACAGTGATGTCATCCTGGGATTACAAACCTCAGCCAGTTCCCCGCTCACTGCCCAACCAACCAGATGCAATGGTGGTGAGTGAAATGTGTTCAATCCCACTATCAAGTAACAAACAGCTGTAAAACTGGAATGGGGAATTGCTGTGTTGCAGACACAGTAAAACATGATTTCTGCTGAGCAGCTTTCTGTTTTGCAGAGAAAACAAAAGTTTAAAACATTGCTGGTTATTGTAGTGCCACACCTGAGGATTCACTAAGTTGTGCCAAGGAGCTTGGCCACCGGCCTGTGGAAAGTGCTGGACGTATGGAAAGATCGAGCCTGTTTAAAGGCTTCAATAAAACAAAGGGAAGTTATTACCAGTACTTCAGCCAAGAAAAAGAATAACGTGTGCCAAAAAGAAAGTTAGTGCATGGGTATGTCTGAAGCTCAGTGCAGCAGGGTGAACTGGAATCCTTCCCTGGAGGTGGGAGATGAAGTTGGAAAATCTTTTGGCCTCTGAAAATCTGTTGTTTCCTGGAGTAGATTATGTGGCCAGGGAAGAGTTTGATTGCATGGAAAAAACTTTTAGAGAAGAAAATCTGTGGCTTGGAAAAGAGATGTGAAACTCAAAGCAACAGTTGTATGAATTACAAAAATCATATTAGGGAAGTGGGAAAGAAGTGGAAGCTCTTGAGTAGGCTGATAAAGAGATTGCAGTAGAGGAAGATCGAGAAATTGAAACAAAACCTTGTGATGGTTCAGAAAGAGTCAGTACCGTAAGTTGTGGACTTAGAGGCTTCGTCTAGCTGGAAAGCTTGAACAATTGCTCCAGGAAGAAACGACTCTTTCTGATAGATATACCGAGGAACCAGAGCAAGCGATAGCCTTGGCATACTCTCTGAGGGACTTGGTAAGCACTACGGATGAGAGCCTCCAAAACTGTGAACCCCAAGTCCTCCAAGAGCGAGTTCTGACAGACACCTCAGCAATTAAGTCACTGTCCAAAAGCAAAAGCTTGAGGATAAGGAGAGGAGAAGGGTCATGGGGGAGAAGGGTCATGGGGGAGAAGGGTCATGGGGGAGAAGGGTCATGGGGGAGAAGGGTCATGGGGGAGAAGGGTCATGGGGGAGAAGGGTCATGCTCTGCCATCTAAAAAGATGGGAGGAAAAAAGGTGAAACCAGCACAGAGTCATTGGTTGCCCAGACTAGAGCAACCAATAGCCGCAATGGCTGGTAACCATACAGAGGAACCTACCTTACCTTTGAGTGAAGCTGGTGCCAAACTCTGCACATGGCCAGATAGATGATGTGACTTTACAACGTGTCTTTAAATAATAAAATTGGAGATATTGCAATACCTGCCATCTCGTCAGGCTGTATGTCATTATATGTTGTCAAAAATTATGTGTTTCGAATTACTGCTGCGAAGGGGAGAAAGGTAGAACAATTAGCAGTTCCACAGGTTCATGTAGTGTTAGAGACTGCAGACACTCAGGTGGGTGGCGGACACTTAGGGGAAGGTAGAGCGAGGGAACAAGTACCATGCAGGTTTTACTGGCCATAAAAAGATTCTGCAGGACTTTTGCTGTGAGCCAGAAAAGCCGTCCCACTGTCACATTACCGGAGCGATGTACATAGCACACACATGTATCTCTGGGTAACGATCTGGTTACTGGAGCGGTGTACATAGCACACACATGTATCTCTGGGTAAGATCGGGGTACCTGAGCGATGTACATAGCACACACATGTATCTCTGGGTAACGATCTGGTTACTGGAGCGGTGTACATAGCACACACATGTATCTCTGGGTACCGGAGCGGGGTACATAGCACACACATGTATACATAGAGCTTTGGAGTAAAGTTTGGGGTACCTGACGCTCCAGCGTTATTGACCAGGATGTCCAGCCTCTTCTCCTCCTGTAGGATCCACTTGGCGAAGGCTCGGACAGAGACCATACTGCTGGTGTCCAGGATCCCCAGTACCACATTCCTGTTCCCCGTCTTCCTCTGGATCTCCTCCAGCGCTCTCTGACCCCGCTCACGGCTCCGACATGCCAGGATCACCCGGGCATTCCTCCGAGCAAGGTCCTCGGCCACACACTTCCCGATGCCTGTCACAGTAAGATCAGATTTCATCAGTAACAACTACCCAATGTACACCATTCAAATATAGCGTCTGTGTCTCAGGGTGTGCCCACCACCGTACTATATCACACTGTGCCCACCACCATACTATATCACACTGTGCCCACCACCATACTATATCACACCGTGCCCACCACCATACAATACCACACTGTGCCCACCACCATACAATACCACACTGTGCTCACCACCGTATTATATCACACTGTGCCCACAACCGTACTATACCACACCGTGCCCACCACGTATTGTACCACACTGTGCCCACCACCGTACTGTACCACACCGTGCCCACCACCGTATTATACCACACCGTGCCCACCACCGTACTGTACCACACCATGCCCACCACCGTACTGTACCACACTGTGCCCACCACCATACTATATCACACCGTACCCACCACCATATTATACCACAACGTGCCCACCACCATATACCACACTGTGCCCACCACCGTATTTTAGTAGACTGCCCTGCTCCCATATAACGCCACACTGTGCCCGTCCCCATGATATACTACACTGTGCCCTACACAGATATTATACCCCACATGCCCTGCTCCCACGTTATGCCCCACTGTGCCAACATAAAATCAAATGAACTTCTTATAAATATAGATAAAACACCACAATGTATATGGGGACTCTTATTAAATAAGTATGATTAAGTAATGAATGGAGGGAGAAGACACAGGATGGATGAAACAATAACTAAATAGCAGAATAATGAAATCCTTAGAAGAGAGGCAAAATAATGTAATTAAGCAGTCGTGTAGGGAAGAACGACGGAACCAACAGAGTGTCCCTCCGGCACACAGTGGCCCCTAAAAATACTTGTCCAGAGCCGGAAGGGCCAGGTCAGACTCTGGGCATGTGGGCAGGTGTGGCCCAGTGGAAGCGAGTCTGAATGCAGGCCTTCAGTTCCACTCATTTAAAAATAATAATTGTAAATAAAAAAAATATCTTAATATATTTATAAAAAGGAAAAAGTAAAACTAGTGACCATTCTTCCGATGAATAAAGGGGTTTTCCAGTGATATTATAGTACATGTAGACCACAAGATTTGTTACATACGGTTATCAATGCGTTCTGGAGCTAAATGCTGCCACCAGGAATACCTAATGATGGATATGACTTATCTCTATCTCCGGAGACAACACCCAGGTGTAAAGCTTTCCATAAATATAACCTCTGATCTAAGCGGCTTGTCCCCCCTGGAATACTGTAACCTGGTGTGGTATATGGGGGACCCCCTATTGCCGGAGGATCCAGAACCCGGAGGACACAGAAAACTGGATCCTTGTCCGCTGACAAAGGTAATGCTATCCATGACACTGAATCCCAGAGATCTACTTCCTTACTAAATACCATCTAAGCCCCTACTGACCCCCTCACCCAGATGGGTGCTGTCCCTGCCCCTACTGACCCCTCACCCAGATGGGTGCTGTCCCTGCCCCTACTGACCCCTCACCCATATGGGTGCTGTCCCTGCCCCTCACTCAGATGGGTGCTGTCCCTGCCCCTACTGACCTCTCACCCAGATGGGTGCGGTCCCTGCCCATGAACCCTCACCCAGATGGGTGCTGTCCCTGCCCAAGAGCCCTCACCCAGATGGGTGCTGTCCCTGCCCCTACTGAGCGCTCACCCAGATGGGTGCTGTCCTTGCCCCTACTGAGCCCTCAACCAGATGGGTGCAGTCCCTGCCCCTACTGACCCCTTACCAAGATGGGTGCTGTCCCTACCCCTACTGACCCCTCACCCAGATGGGTGCTGTCCCTGCCCATGAACCCTCACCCAGATGGGTGCTGTCCCTGCCCAAGAGCCCTCACCCAGATGGGTGCTGTCCCTGCCCCTACTGAGCGCTCACCCAGATGGGTGCTGTCCTTGCCCCTACTGAGCCCTCAACCAGATGGGTGCAGTCCCTGCCCCTACTGACCCCTTACCAAGATGGGTGCTGTCCCTGCCCCTACTGACCCCTCACCCAGATGGGTGCAGTCCCTGCCCCTACTGACCCCTCACCCAGATGGGTGCTGTCCCTGCCCCTACTGACCCCTTACCCAGATGGGTGCTGTCCCTGCCACTACTGACCCCTCACCCAGATGGGTGCAGTCCCTGCCCCTACTGACCCCTCACCCAGATGGGTGCTGTCCCTGCCCCTACTGACCCCTTACCCAGATGGGTGCTGTCCCTGCCCTTGTTGTCCCCTCACCCAGATGGGTGCTGTCCCTGCCCCTACTGACCCCTCACCCAGATGGGTGCTGTTCCTGACCTTACTGTCTGCTCACACAGATGGTGCTATCCCTGCCCCTACCCATGAACTCTCACCCAGATTGATGCTGTCCCTGCCCCTACTGACCCCTCACCCAGATGGGTGCTGTCCCTGCTCATGAACACTCACCCAGATGGGTGCTGTATCTGCCCCTGATGACCCCTCACCCAGATGGGTGCTGTCCCTGCCCATGACCCCTCACCCAGATGGGTGCTGTCCTTGCCCATTAACCCTCACCCAGATGGGTGCTGTCCCTGCCCATGAACCCTCACCCAGATGGGTGCTGTCCCTGCAGCTGACCCCTCACCCATATGGGTGCTGTCCCTGCCTCTGCCCCCAAACTCAGATGGGTGCTGTCCCTGCCCCTACTGACCCCTCACCCAGATGGGTGCTGTCCCTGCCCTTACTGACTCCTCACCCATATGGGTGCTGTCCCTGCCTCTGCCCCCTCACTCAGATGGGTGCTGTCCCTGCCCCTACTGACCCCTCACCCAGATGGGTGCTGTCCCTGCCCTTACTGACCCCTCACCCAGATGGGTGCGGTCCCTGCCCATGAACCCTCTCCCAGATGGGTGCGGTCCCTGCCCCTACTGAGCGCTCAAGCAGATGGGTGCAGTCCCTGCCCCTACTGACCCCTTACCAAGATGGGTGCTGTCCCTGCCCCTACTGACCCCTCACCCAGATGGGTGCTGTCCCTGCCCCTAATGACCCCTCACCCAGGTGGGTGCAGTCCCTGCCCCTACTGACCCCTCACCCAGGTGGGTGCAGTCCCTGCCCCTACTGACCCCTCACCCAGATGGGTGCTGTCCCTTCCCCTACTGACCCCTCACCCAGATGGGTGCAGTCCCTGCCCCTACAGACCCCTTACCAAGATGGGTGCTGTCCCTGCCCCTACTGACCCCTCACCCAAAAGGGTGCTGTCCCTGCCCCTACTGACCCCTCACCCAGATGGGTGCTGTCCCTGCCCTTGTGGTCCCCTCACCTAGATGGTTGCTGTCCCTGCCCCTACTGACCCCTCACCCAGATGGGTGCTGTTCCTGACCTTACTGTCTGCTCACACAGATGGTGCTGTCCCTGCCCCTGCCCATGAACCCTCACCCAGATGGATGCTGTCCCTGCCCATGAACCCTCACCCAGATGGGTGCTGTCCCTGCCCATGAACCCTCACCCAGATGGGTGCTGTCCCTGCCCATGAACCCTCATCCAGATGGGTGCTGTCCCTGCCCATGAACCCTCACCCAGATGAGTGCTCTCCCTGCCCCTACTGAGCCCTCACCCAGATGGGTGCTGTCCCTGCTCATGAACCCTCACCAAGATGGGTGCTGTATCTGCCCCTGATGACCCCTCACCTAGATGGGTGCTGTCCCTGCCCATGAACCCTCACCCAGATGGGTGATGTCCCTGCCCATGAACCCTCACCGAGATGGGTGCTCTCCCTGCCCATGAACCCTCACCCAGATGGGTGCTGTCCCTGCAGCTGACCCCTCACCCAGATGGGTGCTGTCCCTGCCCCTACTGACCCCTCACCCATATGGGTGCTGTCCCTGCCTCTGCCCCTCACTCAGATGGGTGCTGTCCCTGCCCCTACTGACCCCTCACCCAGATAGGTGCTGTCCCTGCCAATGAACCCTCATCCAGATGGGTGTTGTCCCTGCCCATGAACCCTCACCCAGATGAGTGCTCTCCCTGCCCCTACTGAGCCCTCACCCAGATAGGTGCTGTCCCTGCTCATGAACCCTCACCAAGATGGGTGCTGTATCTGCCCCTGATGACCCCTCACCCAGATGGGTGCTGTCCCTGCCCATGAACCCTCACCCAGATGGGTGATGTCCCTGCCCATGAACCCTCACCCAGATGGGTGCTCTCCCTGCCCATGAACCCTCACCCAGATGTGTGCGGTCCCTGCCCCTACTGAGCGCTCAACCAGATGGGTGCAGTCCCTGCCCCTACTGACCCCTTACCAAGATGGGTGCTGTCCCTGCCCCTACTGACCCCTCACCCAGATGGGTGCTGTCCCTGCCCCTACTGACCCCTCACCCAGATGGGTGCAGTCCCTGCCCCTACTGACCCCTCACCCAGATGGGTGCTGTCCCTGCCCCTACTGACCCCTCACCCAGATGGGTGCTGTCCCTGCCCCTACTGACCCCTCACCCAGATAGGTGCAGTCCCTGCCCCTACTGACCCCTCACCCAGATGGGTGCTGCCCCTGCCCTTACTGACCCCTCACCCAAATGGGTGCTGTCCCTGCCCCTACTGACCCCTCACCCAGATGGGTGCAGTCCCTGCCATTACTGACCCCTCACCCAGATGGGTGCCGTCCCAGCCCTTGTTGTCCCCTCACCCAGATGGGTGCTGTCCCTGCCCTTGTTGTCCCCTCACCTAGATGGTTGCTGTCCCTGCCCCTACTGACCCCTCACCCAGATGGGTGCTGTTCCTGACCTTACTGTCTGCTCACACAGATGGTGCTGTCCCTGCCCCTGTCCATGAACCCTCACCCAGATGAATGCTGTCCCTGCCCATGAACCCTCACCCAGATGGGTGCTGTCCCTGCAGCTGACCCCTCACCCAGATGGGTACTCTCCCTGCCCCTACTGAGCCCTCACTCAGATGGGTGCTGTCCCTGCCCCTGAGCCCTCACCCAGATGGGTGCTGTGCCTGCCCCTGCCCATGAACCCTCACCCAGATGGGTGCTGTCCCTGTCCTTGTTGTCCCCTCACCCAGATGGGTGCTGTCCCTGCCGTTGTTGTCCCCTCACCCAGATGGGTGCTGTCCCTGCCCCTGTCCATGAACCCTCACCCAGATGGCTGCTGTCCCTGCCCCTACTGAACCCATACCCAGATGAATGCTGTCCCTGCCCCGTCACCCAGGCTGGTTCTGTCCCTGCCCCGACCCCTCACCCAGATGGGTTCTGTCCCTGCCCCTGACCCCCCCTCCCAGATGGGTGCTGTCAGTGCCCCTACTGAACCCTCACCCAGATGGGTGCTGTCCCTGCCAATGAACCCTCAGCCAGATGGATGCTGTCCTTGCCCATGAACTCTCACCCAGATGGATGCTGTCCTTGCCCATGAACCCTCACCCAGCTGGGTGCAGTCCCTGCCCCTATTGACCCCTTATACAAATGGGAGCAGCAGATATAGGAACTGCAGAAACAGCCCTATCACATGCAGATTAGTTGCTGATACAAGTTTGATAAGAGCTTGCAGGTTAGCTGGTGGCGGTACTGTGGGGTTAGTTGGGGCCAAGCTGTCAGCACGGGAAACAACCCCTATCAGACACCATTACTATTGGACCAGGATTAGCAGCCGGTTTCTGTTTGAGGTCTTGGAATTCACAGGTTTGAATACTTTTCATTCTTAAGTGTTTACCAAGTTCCTTATCTTATCAGACAGCTGCTTCTAACTCTGCGCTCATATGAAATGTACCTTTAAAAGACAGCAGCAGCGGGAGAGCAGGAGCATTATATGTGTATAGATGTAACATACATGGAGGACACATGTGCACTATATACAGAGAGCAGGAGCATTATATGTGTATAGATATAACATACATGGAGGATACATGTGCACTATATACAGAGAGCAGGAGCATTATATGTGTATAGATATAACATACATGGAGGATACATGTGCACTATATACAGAGAGCAGGAGCATTATATGTGTATAGATGTAACATACATGGAGGATACATGTGCACTATATAGAGCAGCAGGGGGAGAGCAGGAGCAGAATATGACTCACCTGTGTTAGCTCCGGTCACTATAGCAGTTTTCCCAGTCAGGTCTGTGCGGCACTTGCGGGGGTCCCAGCTCCCCTTCCTCTGCAGCCGGAGGATGACAGCCAGAAGCAGAGAGCAGAGGACCCAGACGGGGTGAGACAGGTAAGTCGGGATCTCCATGATGATCTGATCACAGTGCAAAGAGCAGTGACCTGAGCTCCCAATTATATCACCTCTGACTGCTGCACCCAGGTCCTAGCACCCTCCTGTATAGTGATAATAGTGCTCTGTATAACACATTATATCACCTCTTACTGCTGCACCCAGGTCCTAGCACCCTCCTGTATAGTGATAATAGTGCTCTGTATAACACATTATATCACCTCTGACTGCTGCACCCAGGTCCTAGCACCCTCCTGTATAGTGATAATAGTGCTCTGTATAACACATTATATCACCTCTGACTGCTGCACCCAGGTCCTAGCACCTTCCTGTATAGTGATAATAGTGCTCTGTATAACACATTATATCACCTCTTACTGCTGCACCCAGGTCCTAGCACCTTCCTGTATAGTGATAATAGTGCTCTGTATAACACATTATATCACCTCTTACTGCTGCACCCAGGTCCTAGCACCCTCCTGTATAGTGATAATAGTGCTCTGTATAACACATTATATCACCTCTTACTGCTGCACCCAGGTCCTAGCACCTTCCTGTATAGTGATAATAGTGCTCTGTATAACACATTATATCACCTCTTACTGCTGCACCCAGGTCCTAGCACCTTCCTGTATAGTGATAATAGTGCTCTGTATAACACATTATATCACCTCTTACTGCTGCACCCAGGTCCTAGCACCCTCCTGTATAGTGATAATAGTGCTCTGTATAACACATTATATCACCTCTTACTGCTGCACCCAGGTCCTAGCACCTTCCTGTATAGTGATAATAGTGCTCTGTATAACACATTATATCACCTCTGACTGCTGCACCCAGGTCCTAGCACCCTCCTGTATAGTGATAATAGTGCTCTGTATAACACATTATATCACCTCTGACTGCTGCACCCAGGTCCTAGCACCTTCCTGTATAGTGATAATAGTGCTCTGTATAACACATTATATCACCTCTGACTGCTGCACCCAGGTCCTAGCACCCTCCTGTATAGTGATAATAGTGCTCTGTATAACACATTATATCACCTCTGACTGCTGCACCCAGGTCCTAGCACCCTCCTGTATAGTGATAATAGTGCTCTTTATAACACATTATATCACCTCTTACTGCTGCACCCAGGTCCTAGCACCCTCCTGTATAGTGATAATAGTGCTCTGTATAACACATTATATCACCTCTTACTGCCTGCACCCAGGTCCTAGCACCCTCCTGTATAGTGATAATAGTGCTCTGTATAACACATTATATCACCTCTGACTGCTGCACCCAGGTCCTAGCACCTTCCTGTATAGTGATAATAGTGCTCTGTATAACACATTATATCACCTCTGACTGCTGCACCCAGGTCCTAGCACCTTCCTGTATAGTGATAATAGTGCTCTGTATAACACATTATATCACCTCTGACTGCTGCACCCAGGTCCTAGCACCTTCCTGTATAGTGATAATAGTGCTCTGTATAACACATTATATCACCTCTGACTGCCTGCACCCAGGTCCTAGCACCTTCCTGTATAGTGATAATAGTGCTCTGTATAACACATTATATCACCTCTGACTGCTGCCCCCAGGTCCTAGCACCTTCCTGTATAGTGATAATAGTGCTCTGTATAACACATTATATCACCTCTGACTGCTGCACCCAGGTCCTAGCACCCTCCTGTATAGTGATAATAGTGCTCTGTATAACACATTATATCACCTCTTACTGCTGCACCCAGGTCCTAGCACCCTCCTGTATAGTGATAATAGTGCTCTGTATAACACATTATATCACCTCTGACTGCTGCACCCAGGTCCTAGCACCCTCCTGTATAGTGATAATAGTGCTCTGTATAACACATTATATCACCTCTGACTGCTGCACCCAGGTCCTAGCACCCTCCTGTATAGTGATAATAGTGCTCTGTATAACACATTATATCACCTCTGACTGCTGCACCCAGGTCCTAGCACCCTCCTGTATAGTGATAATAGTGCTCTGTATAACACATTATATCACCTCTTACTGCTGCACCCAGGTCCTAGCACCCTCCTATATAGTGATAATAGTGCTCTGTATAACACATTATATCACCTCTGACTGCTGCACCCAGGTCCTAGCACCCTCCTGTATAGTGATAATAGTGCTCTGTATAACACATTATATCACCTCTTACTGCTGCACCCAGGTCCTAGCACCCTCCTGTATAGTGATAATAGTGCTCTGTATAACACATTATATCACCTCTTACTGCTGCACCCAGGTCCTAGCACCTTCCTGTATAGTGATAATAGTGCTCTGTATAACACATTATATCACCTCTGACTGCTGCACCCAGGTCCTAGCACCCTCCTGTATAGTGATAATAGTGCTCTGTATAACACATTATATCACCTCTGACTGCTGCACCCAGGTCCTAGCACCCTCCTGTATAGTGATAATAGTGCTCTGTATAACACATTATATCTCCTCTGACTGCTGCACCCAGGTCCTAGCACCCTCCTGTATAGTGATAATAGTGCTCTGTATAACACATTATATCACCTCTGACTGCTGCCCCCAGGTCCTAGCACCTTCCTGTATAGTGATAATAGTGCTCTGTATAACACATTATATCACCTCTGACTGCTGCCCCCAGATCCTAGCACCTTCCTGTATAGTGATAATAGTGCTCTGTATAACACATTATATCACCTCTGACTGCTGCACCCAGGTCCTAGCACCCTCCTGTATAGTGATAATAGTGCTCTGTATAACACATTATATCACCTCTTACTGCTGCACCCAGGTCCTAGCACCTTCCTGTATAGTGATAATAGTGCTCTGTATAACACATTATATCACCTCTGACTGCTGCCCCCAGGTCCTAGCACCTTCCTGTATAGTGATAATAGTGCTCTGTATAACACATTATATCACCTCTGACTGCTGCCCCCAGATCCTAGCACCTTCCTGTATAGTGATAATAGTGCTCTGTATAACACATTATATCACCTCTGACTGCTGCACCCAGGTCCTAGCACCCTCCTGTAAAGTGATAATAGTGCTCTGTATAACACATTATATCACCTCTTACTGCTGCACCCAGGTCCTAGCACCTTCCTGTATAGTGATAATAGTGCTCTGTATAACACATTATATCACCTCTTACTGCCTGCACCCAGGTCCTAGCACCTTCCTGTATAGTGATAATAGTGCTCTGTATAACACATTATATCACCTCTTACTGCCTGCACCCAGGTCCTAGCACCCTCCTGTATAGTGATAATAGTGCTCTGTATAACACATTATATCACCTCTGACTGCTGCACCCAGGTCCTAGCACCTTCCTGTATAGTGATAATCGTGCTCTGTATAACACATTATATCACCTCTGACTGCTGCACCCAGGTCCTAGCACCCTCCTGTATAGTGATAATAGTGCTCTGTATAACACATTATATCACCTCTTACTGCTGCACCCAGGTCCTAGCACCCTCCTGTATAGTGATAATAGTGCTCTGTATAACACATTATATCACCTCTGACTGCTGCCCCCAGGTCCTAGCACCTTCCTGTATAGTGATAATAGTGCTCTGTATAACACATTATATCACCTCTTACTGCTGCACCCAGGTCCTAGCACCTTCCTGTATAGTGATAATAGTACTCTGTATAACACATTATATCACCTCTTACTGCTGCACCCAGGTCCTAGCACCTTCATGTATAGTGATAATAGTGCTCTGTATAACACATTATATCACCTCTGACTGCCTGCACCCAGGTCCTAGCACCACCCTGTATAGTGATAATAGTGCTCTGTATAACACATTATATCACCTCTGACTGCCTGCACCCAGGTCCTAGCACCTTCCTGTATAGTGATAATAGTGCTCTGTATAACACATTATATCACCTCTGACTGCTGCACCCAGGTCCTAGCACCTTCCTGTATAGTGATAATAGTGCTCTGTATAACACATTATATCACCTCTGACTGCTGCACCCAGGTCCTAGCACCTTCCTGTATAGTGATAATAGTGCTCTGTATAACACATTATATCACCTCTTACTGCTGCACCCAGGTCCTAGCACCTTCCTGTATAGTGATAATAGTGCTCTGTATAACACATTATATCACCTCTTACTGCTGCACCCAGGTCCTAGCACCTTCCTGTATAGTGATAATAGTGCTCTGTATAACACATTATATCACCTCTGACTGCCTGCACCCAGGTCCCAGCACCTTCCTGTATAGTGATAATAGTGCTCTGTATAACACATTATATCACCTCTTACTGCTGCACCCAGGTCCTAGCACCTTCCTGTATAGTGATAATAGTGCTCTGTATAACACATTATATCACCTCTGACTGCTGCACCCAGGTCCTAGCACCCTCCTGTATAGTGATAATAGTGCTCTGTATAACACATTATATCACCTCTGACTGCTGCACCCAGGTCCTAGCACCCTCCTGTATAGTGATAATAGTGCTCTGTATAACACAATATATCACCTCTGACTGCTGCACCCAGGTCCTAGCACCCTCCTGTATAGTGATAATAGTGCTCTGTATAACACATTATATCACCTCTGACTGCTGCACCCAGGTCCTAGCACCTTCCTGTATAGTGATAAGAGTGCTCTGTATAACACATTATATCACCTCTGACTGCTGCACCCAGGTCCTAGCACCCTCCTGTATAGTGATAATAGTGCTCTGTATAACACATTATATCACCTCTGACTGCCTGCACCTAGGTCCTAGCACCTTCCTGTATAGTGATAATAGTGCTCTGTATAACACATTATATCACCTCTGACTGCTGCACCCAGGTCCTAGCACCCTCCTGTATAGTGATAATAGTGCTCTGTATAACACATTATATCACCTCTGACTGCTGCACCCAGGTCCTAGCACCTTCCTGTATAGTGATAATAGTGCTCTGTATAACACATTATATCACCTCTGACTGCTGCACCCAGGTCCTAGCACCTTCCTGTATAGTGATAATAGTGCTCTGTATAACACATTATATCACCTCTGACTGCTGCACCCAGGTCCTAGCACCTTCCTGTATAGTGATAATAGTGCTCTGTATAACACATTATATCACCTCTGACTGCTGCACCCAGGTCCTAGCACCTTCCTGTATAGTGATAATAGTGCTCTGTATAACACATTATATCACCTCTTACTGCTGCACCCAGGTCCTAGCACCCTCCTGTATAGTGATAATAGTGCTCTGTATAACACATTATATCACCTCTGACTGCTGCACCCAGGTCCTAGCACCCTCCTGTATAGTGATAATAGTGCTCTGTATAACACATTATATCACCTCTTACTGCTGCACCCAGGTCCTAGCACCTTCCTGTATAGTGATAATAGTGCTCTGTATAACACATTATATCACCTCTGACTGCTGCACCCAGGTCCTAGCACCCTCCTGTATAGTGATAATAGTACTGTGTATAACACATTATATCACCTGTGACTGCTGCCCCCAGGTCCTAGCACCCTCCTGTATAGTGATAATAGTGCTCTGTATAACACATTATATCACCCAAGTACAAATATTGTTTCCTAGACCCAGTTCTCTTATTTAGTAAACCAACCTCTTGTGTGACACTGTATCAAAGGCCTTTGCAAAATCTGAGTAGACCACATCTACTGTGCTGCCCTGGTCTAAGGTCCCACTAACTTCCTCGTAGAGACTAATTAGATTAGTTTGACATGACCTATCCCTCACAGATCCATGCTGATTCCCACTAATAATCTTATTGCGCACCAAGTAATCCTGAATACTGTCCCTTAAAATACCTTTCAGTAGTTTCCCCACTATTGATGTCAGGCTTACAGGTCTATAATTCCCTGGTTTTGATTCCGTCCCCTTTTTAAACAACGGCACCCTTTTCTGCTATTCGCCAATCCCTTGGCACTGAGCCTGATGAGATTGAATCCCAGAAAATTAAGACTAGCGGTCTAGCTATTTCTGAGTTTAGCTCCATAAGAACCCTTGGGTGTATGCCATCTGAAACTTTATCTTAATTTTATTCAGTCGCCTTTGGACTTCTTCCTCTGTCAGCCAAGTATTAATTAATGGTATGGTTTCATTTCCATTTTTATGTATTACTCCTGCCATTTGTTCCTCTCTAGTAAATACTGAAGAAAAGAAAGTGTTTAATACCTCTGCTGTTCCCTTAGTATCATTTATCAATTCACCCATCTCACTTCCTTGGGGTCCTATATTATCTTTTTTAATCCTTTTTCCATTTATATACTTAAAACACGTTGTGGGCTTTGTCTTACTTTCTTATGCAACGTGCCTTTCATTTTCTAATTTAGCCAATATTATTTTTCTTTTTGCATGTTTTATTACATTCCTTGTACCTACGGAAGGACTCATCTGCGCCTCTTCCTATGCATTCCTTTCCTTACCTTTTTATATAGACACATTGGTTTAGACTTCATTTCCATTTAATAAACTAATTATCTATTATTCATGTTGTTGTGTACAGGAGTGGAGGTTGGTCTGGCCTCAGCGATGTACATTCTGTTGTTATTTCTGTGAATTGTTTGCAATCTCACGTATTTCCTGTACAGCATCCGGACAGTCTACTATTAATGGTTTGGATTTATCTACTGTGCACCATCAGGAGTTTTTCTTTTGTTTATTATGTTAGGAGCGGGCCCCATATTCTAGCAATCCTCTCATATTACACGACGCAAGTAAGCTGGACAGCAACAAATCCGGTCCTGCAGGTTTATAAATTGATATATCTGGAGGGTACATTCCTAACATAGCGGCAAACCTTAATGACAAAGGCTCGTGTAGAAAAGTCACATACACTAATTAGCAGCTTATCACATATGCTTCAATCCAACGGTTTCCCCAGAACTGGGAGCCAGGAGCAGGATATAGGGGGCTCAGCGGGGAAGTGTAAGGGGACATCCTGAGCAGGGACCTTACATTCCTCTCTTTATGAACATGTTCCTGCTAATTCTCTGCTGCTTTGGGCACTTACCACAGAGTAAAGAGTGTAAGTGGTTTGTTATGGCTTAGGGTGCTCTCGCCACACGGGGGGCCCTGGAGTGTATGCTCAGAAGGGGCCCCTATATGAATGGCATTGCGAGGCCTTTTTCCAAGCTCAGCAATGGGGCCCAGCTGATCCGCCCATGCTCTTACACCAATGTATATATAAAACCAGCAGACACCAAAAGGTTTATCTTATCCCGCAGGGGGCGGCTGGTGGGAGAAGCCAGTCTGTATACTGGGTGTGACAGGATGGACCGCCTATACCACCCTGTCTATTGTTGCTGGGAACCTGCTGGGCTTACTTTGCCACCGTTCCCTTTCGTTATCCCAAATGCGCCCTCTTGCCGCCGCAGTAGGAGGGGCTTATAATGCTGCCACCACTGAGCTCCTTTATGGCGCTCAGAACCACGTTCCTTCTGGGTAACTGTCACTGCTAGTGTACTCCTGTGCTGGTACACTGGAGCTGGTAACTCTGGACCTCTTACCATGGATCTGGGTTACTGTGGATGGATCCTCCCTGCCCTATCACACTGACAAGAGCTGCAGGTAGCAGGCAGAGCGGTGGTACTGGGAAAGCTGGGTCTAAACCTCAGAATCAGCTGGAGAACGGATTAGATTTTAGGGTCTAATCGGCAGGTCACAGGATTACAGTAATATTGAAGAAGTTGTCAGGCAGGTCTTTGAAGCAGAGTGATGTTTATTGCTCAGGTGTCCTGACAAGGACAGCCCTACTGATTTAAGGTATCAGTGGTCAGGTCAGATGGAACATCAGAATGATACATTTCAGTGTACAAGTCAGTGCATTTATACCTTTCAGACACATGCTATTTTTAGCATCAGGATATACTCTATTTACACAAACATAGATTTACATGCATTGCAAAGCTACTAATATTTATACTTAGCTATGAAATTCTTAAAAACCTTGCTGTGATTTCCTGCATCTTTGTTTGAGACGAAGGAAATGTAGCAGCACGTTTTAAATTAAACCTTCCCGTCTCCATGTTAAACCTCACACATCAAAAAGCCTGATTAGCATTAGACCTTTTTGTTCCAACAGTTGCAGAATATACATCCCAAAAACAGGTTTAAACTTCTAACAAGTCATTTTCCCACATCACAATACACAGCAGACTTTCTAAACAAAGGCTCATTGTATCAGCTATATACATCAGAAATAAGGTGTTTGCTTTTGAAAGGTTACAACAGCAAAACCAAATTTTCTACCTTAGTCTCAGAAATAACGATTTCCTATCTCATAATATACACAACATCAAAAATAAATGCACGTGTAATTACATAAATAAGTGCCCTGCGCTATTTGCTTTAAATAAATTTTTACCAAAAGTTATTTAATAGTGATCCAGTCACACTGGGACATGGCTGTAGGAGACTGTCTGATGTCACATGTGTAGAATCAGCCACGTTGTGTGCTCTGTGCTGATCTGTCTTTACTGGCCTGTCTTATAGGACAATGACCCAGTGGGTTAATTATTACCAGAACTACCAATGTTTATTTTCAAGAGAGCACTTAATCTCTGTTTACAGCAGCCCTGAATGGTAGTACAGATAACCCTAGAAAGATTGTTGTACTCAGACTTTACAAGGCCGTTGTCTAGGAATGCTACAAATCAAAATAAATACTGAGATATTATAGCACGACAGGTGTGGACTCTTTCTGAGGTCCCCGGTGTGATATGAAGATCTCTTACAGACGTTTGGCTTCATGTAGAGTCGGATGCAGTTTACGTAAAAAACTCAGCCGTAAAATGCGCCCAAACAAAGCCGCAGTTACGAGCGTAGGCTGAGCGGCGCCTGTCTGATGACATGTACGGCTCAGAATACTATGTAAAGTAGGACGTTTAAAGCGTTTCATGCAGTAAAGAGACCACCAGGTGTCATCTTCAGCCTGTTGATGGAGACTGGTCCCCGCACGAGTGCAGTAGTCATTTTGAAATGGATGGGAGGGTTAATTCCCGGCGCTGGAGGGGTTAACTCACCGTCGCTAGGCCCTGCATAAATGTTTTTCATAAAAATGTTTTAAATGTCAATAAAAATGTATTTCAAAATGTGCGCTGCAGCGATGGGTGAGTAGCACCCAGCACTGCAGCAGAGAATGGGTTAAACACCGGCGCTAGGTGCCCGGGAGTGTAAAAGTGTAATCACAATAAGAATGAATGACAATGTGTATGTGTAGGTGCTGCAACGGCGGTAAAGAACTGGCGCACAGCAATGAACGGGTTAACTCCCGCCGCTAGGCGCCAGGAGTATAACTGTGTATAATGTGTATTTTAAATGTACAGTGTTGAAAGAAATAAAATGTATATGTGTAAAGTAAAGAGAGTACTTACCCTGTGTTGGGGCTGCAGGAGCAGCCCTGGACCCTTCACCCCCCGGCAGCCAGCTTCAGTGGCTGCCAGAGGGACTTAACAACCAGCCTCCTGGAATCCAATGGGTCCAGAAGGTGCAGCGTCTCCTGGGGGTCCTGGGAAACTAAGTCCATAGCTGGAGCTCAGAGAGCTTCAACTAGCGACAGGGCCGGGACTGCTGCCCGGGCTCTGGCTGCTCTCCCCTGATACTATTTTCGGCCAGGGAGCAGAGCCAGACCCCAGAGCAGGGTCTCTGGAAATAACTATGGGCGGGAGATTTAAAAGATGAATCTCCCACCCCAGACAGAGAGGTACCAGGGGAGGAGATTGTGCTGAGCCCCCCTCTCCCTGGCAGCTCATGGACAGGGGGTGAAGTATACCTCCCTGACGCTAGCAGCAGTCTTACAGGTGGTAAACCTCTGTGGGTTGATTGACGTGCAGACTGCATGAATCAGCACAGACCCGACTCTAATCTGTTCCTGGCTGTCCTGAGGTTTGGACCCAGCACCCAGTACCACCGCTCTGCCCGCTACCTGCAGCTCAGTGTGATAGACCAGGGGGGATCCATTCACAGCATCCCTGATCCATAGGAAGAGGTCAGGGGTACCAGCCCAGGTGCACCAACAAGGGGGTACCCCAGCAGTGACAGTTATCCAGAAGGAGCCCGGTTCTGGATGCCGGTAAGGATCCAGTGGTGGCAGCATTGATAAGCTCCTCCTACTGCGGTTAGAGGGCACATTTGGGATAACGAAAGGGAACGGTGGCAAAGTAATCCCAGCCGGTTCCCAGCAGTAACAGACAGGGTAACATAGGAGATCCATCCTGTCACATTGTCTCTTTATTAAATTGTAAAATAAATTGTGTCATCCTCCAAAATGTGTTGCCAGCATTAGCGGTCATAGCCTAGGCTGGGAGACACAATTGTGGGGGAACCAACGACGTTCCCCCCCTCTCAATAAAATCTGCACTGAGCACTAGGCTGGTGACACTATTACGCTCACACGGAACCAGCTAAACACGTGAACTTAACAGGCTAGAAAGATGTTTATGTGGTGCCCCAAAATCTGAGTACCCCGGGGTGTTCTATATGTTTTTCATTTGTTAATTGTTAAAAGTGTTTATAAAGATTTTTAAAAAAAAATATATATATATTTCCTGAGGGAGAAGTGACAGTTGGGAGTGGTTGGTGGTTGCCGGGAGTAACAGGAAGGAGGAGTGTGTGGCATAGCAACAAGTCCACTAACTTTGGTAATAACTGTGAACTCCCAGAAGGCAGTGGGAAGAGAGATCCCTGCGTCCGCGTAGACTGAGGGAGATCCCTGCGTCTGCGTAGACTGAGGGAGATCCCTGCGTCCGCATAGACTGAGGGAGATCCCTGCGTCCGCGTAGACTGAGGGAGATCCCTGCGTCCGCATAGACTGAGGGAGATCCCTGCGTCTGCACAGACTGAGAGAGATCCCTGTGTCTGCATAGACTGAGAGAGATCCCTGTGTCTGCATAGACTGAGGGAGATCCCTGTGTCTGCATAGACTGAGAGAGATCCCTGTGTCTGCATAGACTGAGGGAGATCCCTGTGTCTGCACAGACTGAGAGAGATCCCTGTGTCTGCATAGACTGAGGGAGATCCCTGCGTCTGCACAGACTGAGAGAGATCCCTGTGTCTGCATAGATTGAGAGAGATCCCTGTGTCTGCACAGACTGAGGGAGATCCCTGCGTCCGCACAGACTGAGGGAGATCCCTGCGTCCGCGTAGACTGAGGGAGATCCCTGCGTCCGCGTAGACTGAGGGAGATCCCTGCGTCCGCGTAGACTGAGGGAGATCCCTGCGTCTGCGTAGACTGAGGGAGATCCCTGCGTCTGCGTAGACTGAGGGAGATCCCTGCGTCTGCACAGACTGAGAGAGATCCCTGTGTCTGCATAGATTGAGAGAGATCCCTGCGTCCGCACAGACTGAGGGAGATCCCTGCGTCCGCACAGACTGAGGGAGATCCCTGCGTCCGCATAGACTGAGAGAGATCCCTGTGTCCGCATAGATTGAGAGAGATCCCTGCGTCCGCGTAGACTGAGGGAGATCCCTGCGTCCGCGTAGACTGAGGGAGATCCCTGCGTCCGCGTAGACTGAGGGAGATCCCTGCGTCCGCGTAGACTGAGGGAGATCCCTGCGTCCGCGTAGACTGAGGGAGATCCCTGCGTCCGCACAGACTGAGAGAGATCCCTGCGTCCGCACAGACTGAGGGAGATCCCTGCGTCCGCGTAGACTGAGAGAGATCCCTGCGTCCGCGTAGACTGAGGGAGATCCCTGCGTCCGCGTAGACTGAGGGAGATCCCTGCGTCCGCGTAGACTGAGGGAGATCCCTGCGTCTGCGTAGACTGAGAGAGATCCCTGCGTCTGCGCAGACTGAGAGAGATCCCCGTGTCTGCATAGACTGAGAGAGATCCCCGTGTCTGCATAGACTGAGAGAGATCCCTGTGTCTGCATAGACTGAGAGAGAAGAAGAGAAGAAGTGGCCAAAGAGAGGTGTGAGTAAAAAGGAAAGTACTGAAAACAAATAAGCAGTATAGAGATCTGTGACATCACACTAAACAGACTGAGCTATGTACTGAGAACAGTGTGAGAGGAGAGAGAATAGAGAGGTCTGTGAATACACACAAAAGAGACTGTAATACAAAATATCATCAGTTTATTTGGCGTGAAGAAGTAATTTATGGGCCCCAACCACGTGCAGCACTTCTACTAAATTCCTGTGCACAGTTCAACCCAGGACTGAGTGTAAAATATGGTAACGTTACCAGGGATAATATTGGTGCACCAAATGTTTTAGTTGAATATTAATGTTAAGTGATTTACCTGAAAATTGATTTATTATTATATGTTAAATGCTATTGTGCTCTATGTTGATCAAATGAGTGTTTTGTCATTACCATTGAGTTGAAGGGGTCAGTGGTGCGGTGACCAAAATTATCTTTACTGCGTTATTAATAAACCCAAGTTATTTGACCAATCCTTGTCCCTCTCATTGAAGTATTTATCTCCTGACCACCGGATGTCCGAATATAAAAGAACCTGACTCGTGTCTGGAGGACAAGGTAAGGGAAGGACAAGGTAAGGGAAGGACAAGGTAAGAGAAGGACAAGGTAAGGGAAGGACAAGGTAAGGGAAGGACAAGGTAAGGGAAGGACAAGGTAAGGGAAGGAAGTCCCATCAGTACTCGGCCACCACAATTATAACTGGATCGGTCTCGGTTCCTCGCTGTGGAGAACGTCTCACTAACAAATGGTTTCCAGAATGTTAGGAGGGAGATTCATCTATAACTCGCAGGTCTTCTCCTGCCTTACAACGACCACTCTGACCGGGGTGGGCACAGGATCACAGCTGCCTCCTTGCAGTAGGGATGAAAACCTTCCAATTACACCGAGGCTGAGATGTGTTTATAAGTTGTAGTAAGACCGGGACCAGGGGCTGAGGCGGACGCATTATTACCACATGCAGGATTTCCTCAACTGTGATTTCTCAATGAAGAAAAGTAGATTGCAATGAGGAAACCTTGTATAGATTTATTTCATATATTGAGGCCAGTTGGGAGGGGGGTGATGAACTTATTTATTTAATGGAATGCTATTAATTTAATACCAGGTCTGGCTGGGGGAGGGGGCGGCTTATTTAGAAAAAAGTGGGTTTTAATAATTTGATGTTGGGGCTGGTCGGGGGGAGCGAGGCCTAACGTGGGCACTCTTTGCTCAGCTTTCCAGGAGGTGAATTGTACCAAACAGGCCCCAACATTCCAGGATCCTGCCGAGCGGCAACAGAGTTAAACAACCACATCAGGTAGTTAAAGCTGCCAGAACAGGAGAGAGCGCTGCCACACACACAGGCGGGTCCCTTGGGGCCACAGAAAGAAAATCATTTATCCACATAAATCTTCACCTCCTGCATGCACCCAGCAAGTGAACGCACTCTGGATGGACTGGAGGCAATAAATTGTGGACTCTACGTCCGTTAATATTACTGATCTAGGCATCTAAACCTTTATTAGTGTCCACACCCAGCAGAGAGCCCTCCAAAGATGGCAGCTCAGAGGGGCCTCAATCTGCCCCAATTCAACTTCTTTCATTAACTTGTCCCTGACCAGGGTAATCCCATGTACCATACAAGGGATCCGAGAGCACGTGGAGAACATACAAACATGGGGAAATCATGCAAACACGAGAACAAACAGACTCCACAAAGATAGTAGAATTGAATCCATGGCCCCAGCAATGCTAACCACTGTGCCATCCACAGTCACACAGCTGTAGTGTGCGCCCCCATAAGGAGGTGGCTGGAACTGTGTGTGTACAGCGCGGCGTAGAGTGTCAGCTCTTGATGTAATCTGCGTATAGCTGTCCCCAGCATTGTGTATCATCTTAGTGCTTCACTGTATACCTTATCTGAGCAGCTTATCCAGAAGTTCAAGGACCACGTTTACTTATCACAGTGTGTTGTAAAAGTCTTCACGCGGCCTTGTACATTATTCATGCTACACAGATAATACAACGTTATAAAGATGGACTTTCTATTCCTCCCTGGTACCAGGGTAGTGGTTAAAATTAAAGAATAAATACTATTGTCGAACTACAAGTTCCAGCTTGCCCTGGCAGCCAAGCTCCATAGTTTCACAATAGTGTGTAATAAATAAACACATCGACACAAGTTTCCTTTTTATAATAACTCCACAGGGAATGATTATAACACAATATAACGGACACAACTTACACCTAGCGGAGCCGCAGCCGGAATGAACTGTCAATAGGTTACTATATGAGCGGTCTGCATCTGATTGGCTGGAGTGTGGGAAAACCTCACTGATTGGCTGACCCATCCAGATTATGTAACTTCATCCATTCTGTGAACGTGCCACCGGTACTCAGTTGCCCCCAGGTTGTGTAGTTCTAGACGTTTATCTGTAGGATGGGCACTGGCATAGGTAAGACACAGCTGATGTCCACCCAGTGGGGGTAAGACGAATGACAATGATGGGCCAGGCGAAGGTCGGGACAGAGGGCTGTGACAGATACAAGTTTGGGCAGAGGTAAGGGTAGTCGGTTATCAGTAGTTGTCAAAGTCCAGGAAGAGGTCAGGGCAGCCAGAATGGTCCAAAAGGCAAACCCACACCGTAACACGCGTAAAACTCAGCCATGCCATGTACTACAGGCCGTAGTCTGGGCCTACTCTCTGGCCTATCTACCACCGGCTCTGCAGTCTCCGAATCCCTCTGCCTAATTGCCTCCTACCCGATGCCTTACCTGTACTGCTGCTCCTTACCTGTTCCTGTGGACACTTACCTCCTGTACTCACCTGAGCTGCGGCTTCTTACCTGTTCCTGTGGACACCTACCTGGGTTCACCTGTACCAGAAGCCTCTGCCTGGCTTTACTTAGTTATTATTGCACTGCAATTTATTTTTACTTAGTCTTTCATTAGCTTCATTTTAGTCTGATTCACTACCGGTTGCCTATTGTTGCTCATTGTCTTTTATGCCCCTGTATCTCTTTCTCCTTTCCCAGTCTCTCATTATGTCTCTTTGTTTGTGTCCTATACCCATCCTCTCCCCATGCTCAGCTCCCTGCCCATCGCTCCTGCAACCTGGCCAATATCATCCACATCTCCCCCCTTCCCTTCCACCCCTTCACTTGTGCTCTCTGGAACTACAGATCAATCTGTAATAAACTGCCGTCTATCCACAACCTCTTCATCTCCACCTCTCTTAACCTTCTTGCTATTACTGAGACCTGGCTCTCTTCTACTGACAGTGCTTCCCCCGCCGCCCACTCCTATGGGACCTCTCCTCCCACTCCACTGCCCCTCACATCTCCAACCTCCTCTCCATTCACACTCCAACCCGCTCTCTGCGATCGTCCAATGACCGTCGCCTCTCTTTTACTCTGATCACCTTATCCCACTCCAGAATCCAAGACTTCTCCCGCCCCCCCTCCACTTGTACGACCTCCCACGCTCCATCCGACTGTCCCCTAACTTGTGCACCTTCAACTGGGCACTTAAAACTCATCTGTTCCTCAAAGACTACCAGTCATCTTCCTAACCAGCTCTCCATGTCTGGCTACCTCACCCTCTCTCATGCTCCTTTACTCGCTCCCCACGCGCCTGATCCCCTCTTCTGACTCCCTTTGTGCCTCCTGTCTGTCTGCCCTTCCTCTACGATGTAAGCTCCTATGAGCAGGGCCCTCCTGTCTTTCTTTTCTTCTGCTCCAACCTCACTATCCAGCTATGTTTGGAGCATTTGAAGTCCTGGCATTTTTTGCTTAATGTTCGGTACTGTTTTACCCTGTATGGTCCACTGTCTGTTTTCTGTACGGCGCTGCGGAAATTTTGTGTTGAACTATAAATAAAGGTTAATAATAATAATAATAATAATAATAATAATAATAATAATAACTCAAAGACCACATGTAAAAATGCACCTATTTTCCTGCATTATGCATATATGTTGCAGTCTCATTTTTACATTATTACTCTAAACATGGAATTAATTTGCCTGTGATGTGTTTTGGAGCAGCTCCGGTTCGGTCTCAGTACCATTCTGCGGTGATGCAACGTTGCAGATTTCCCTCACACCCCAGATGCGCAGAAAAATGTACAATTTTGAGGTACCGTGTAACCTGGAAGTGTGCGTAGTCCAACATTGCGCTGATGTTTGGTGTCACATCGAAGAGGCAATTGAATTCCCCCCTAAATCTATTCATCATTCACCAACACCAACATGTTGCATCAGGCTTCTCTGAGCATAGGGAAACCGAGGGGGGGGGGGTGTCTAGTGCCAGGAAACCCCCTTCAAGCCTGGGGCACTGTATAATTGAGGTGGCTGGACTCTGCCCCGCTTCACACGGCTCCGCTTGAAAAGGAAGAGCTGCGTGCACCTAACAGTAGTACACGCAGCATTGCCCATGTATATTACGGGGATAGGAAGAGTTGGAGAGCAGCCAAGCACTGTCTTATATTATAGCCACGCCCCCATGCATGCTGGTCACGCCCACTGGTGGCGTGGTGTGGAACCCCTCCTCTACAAATCCTGTATTTGCCCCTGCTGAGGGCGTGCTATTCAGTGAATAGTGTCTATTTCTTTATTAAAGGATGTATATAGGTCCGATAGAAAGTGATTTCCACTTCAGAAAACACTGAATCCGTGCAGCACATTGTAACAATAAAATGTTTTATGCAGGAATGTTTCCAGAAAATACTTCTTCTCAGAGTAGTATATGATAGAGATCCCCTGGAGGACATAGGTATGACCCCGAGGCCTGGCTATTATACCTGTTCTCTGTGTAGTATATGATAGAGATCCCATGGAGGACATAGGTATGACCCCGAGGCCTGGCTATTATACCTGTTCTCTGTGTAGTATATGATAGAGATCCCATGGAAGACAATGGTATGGCCCCGAGGCCAGGCTATTATACCTGTTCTCTGTGTAGTATATGATAGAGATCCCCTGGAGGACATAGGTATGGCCCCGAGGCCTGGCTATTATACCTGTTCTCAGAGTTGTATATGATAGAGATCCCATGGAGGACCATGGTATGACCCAGAGAATTGGCTATTATACCAGTTCTCAGAGTTGTATATGATAGAGATCCCCTGGAGGACAATGGCATGACCTTAAGGCCTGGCTATTATACTTGTTTTCTGTGTAGTATATGATAGAGATCCCCTGGAGGACAATGGTATGACCCTGAGGCCTGGCTCTTATACCTGTTCTCAGAGTTGTATATGATAGAGATCCCCTGGAGGACAATGGCATGACCTTAAGGCCTGGCTTTTATACTTGTTTTCTGTGTAGTATATGATAGAGATCCCCTGGAGGACAATGGTATGACCCTGAGGCCTGGCTATTATACCTGTTCTCAGAGTTGTATATGATAGAGCTCTCCTGGAGGACCATGGTATGACCCTGAGGCCTGGCTATTATACCTGTTCTCAGTTATATATGATAGAGATCCAATGGAGGACCATGGTATGCGCCTGAGGTCTAGCTATTATACCTATTCTCTGAGTATGATAGAGATCCCATGGAGGACCATGGTATGACCCAGAGGCCTGGCTATTATATCTATTCCCAGAGTCCCTGCCTCATTGAAGATTATAGTCTACGGGCAGCACGGTGGCTCAGTGGTTAGCACTTCTGCCTCACAGCGCTGTGGTCATGAGTTTGATTCCCGACCATGGCCTTATCTGTGTGGAGTTTCTATGTCCTCCCTGTGTTTGCGTGGGTTTCCTCCGGGTGCTCCGGTTTCCTCTCACACTCCAAAAACATACTGGTAGGTTAATTGGCTGCTAACAAATTGACCCAAGTCTCTCTCGGTCTGTGTGTGTGTGTTAGGGAATTTAGACTGTAAGCTACAATGGGGCAGGGACTGATGTGAATGAGTTCTCTGTACAGCGCTGCGGAATTAGTGGCGCTATATAAATAAATGATGATGATGATGATGGTCTCTGATTTGGAAACATGTTTTTTGTAGCCGAAAATCACACCATAATTGACCATAATATAGTATAACTTTGGGTAGGATAGCTTAGGCTGTGTAAGTGACAACAGAATGGTGCCTTCAAATAGAGATACCTTGAAGTTAGAGACCCCCTCCTCCACCCTGTGTACATCAAGTGAGGATCTGAATACTGTTGGAAGGTCTCTATCACCAGGAGAAAATTAGGGAAGACAATGGACATCCCTGTCTGGTGTCGTTGCTGATTGAGACTTTTTCCGAGGGGGTGACGTTGTTCGGCTCTTTGCTGATGGAGAAGAGTATATGGCTTGTACTGTCACCTCTAAGAAAGTCTCTGGTCATGACAAAGGCTTTCAAAGCTTGGTTCATAAGCTAGCAGGAAATCTGATCAGACACTGGAAAGATAGACAGGGTTTTCCTGGTATTTATGGCTTAGATCAGGTCAATGTGTTGCCCCTGGCCTGACATCGCAAAATAAACCCCACCTAATCCCAGTGAATCAGTGCAGAGAACACCTGGTTCAGGCTCTGAGAGGTGGGTCTGACGCTCACACAGTTATAGAAACTTCTTTGGGAATTACAACAATCCAAGGTATAAAATGGCATTAGATATTGAGCGGAGGTGAGGGATCAAAAGTCTGGACAATATTTTTGTAATAGCCCACTGGATTTTGGTCTTTATTGGCCTGGGCTATCTTCTCTGTGATATGATTTCTGCTGAGCTGTTCTGTCGTCTGGTGAGAGTGTTTAGGAATATTCATTAGATGATCATTCAAATTGGATTGGGCCTGTGGATGTTGTAGTAGAATATTTCTGGAATCCACGGAAATGGATTTGTGGTTATAAGTGAGATGTCTTGAGAGAGAGTTTGTGGCTCTACGTCTGTTAGGTATAATGTAACCTACTTTGTCATTTTGTTGAAACGTTATCTTGACCATATGAGGTTTTTGGCCTCCTGATCAAAAAATAGGTTCAGTTCCCCTCTAACTTATCTGAATTGTCTGAGCAGGATCTGGATCATGTCTGTGTCTGGATATTAATTCTTGGACTTGTCTAGTAAGTTCTGAGGGTAAATGTATCAAGCTGAGAGTTTTCCGGTGGGTTTGAAAAGGGGAGATGTTGCCTATAGCAACCAATCAGATTCTAGCTGTCATTTTGTAGAATGTACTAAATAAATAATAACTAGAATCTGATTGGTTTTTCAAATCCGCCAGAAAACTCTCAGCTTGATACATTTACCCTCTGGTGTTGGTTTTGTAGAGACCATACTAAGGTGATTCCTCAGGGCTGCTTTAAGGGCATCCCAGAAGATAATAGGGGGGTTCTCCGCAGGGTATTGCAGGCAAAGTATTCATGAAGGAGTTCTAGCAGAGAACTGAGATATCAGCTGAAATAGGGACTTGATCGGATCATACAATTGGGCGGATCTGGATTTGGTGTTACAGATAAGTTATGGCTGAGCAGAACCAAATCATTTGTGGAGTAACCAAGAGTACGGTCACTGTGGAAGTGTCTGCCATTAGGACTGTGATTGGCATTACAGGGGCACGTGGGCCCTAATTGGAAAACAATGTTGTTTCTATATTTTGTTACTAGAGATAGTCGCTGAACACATGACAACAGAACAGACCCTGCATCATAGATAAATCATGGACTTTGTTTAGCTAGTTAGGAGCTCTAAGGAAACAGATATTATATGAGGTCTTGTTATATGTTTATTTTATCATGGATTTGTTTCTCATGTTTATTAAATGTTGTCTTCTGAAATATCCAGAGATTCTGTACTATTTAATATTATACAAAGAAAGCAAATTGAAACTATGTACTTTGATATAAAGAATACAAATGAAGACAGTGATACATCTGTGGGTGCTCTTATAAGTATTAACATTACTCATGTTTAAGACTGAAAGGCTCAAAAGATGGGAGGTGGAGCTAGGCCTTAGTAACCAGACCCCCACAAGATAAATGTGTGTGTGTGTGTAATAACATTGGAATTTGTTTCTGTAAGAAATGATGTGCTAAACAAGTGTGTTTAATCCCCTCCACACAGTGGTATAACTCTGTCAGTGCTGGGCACAATAATTGTAACCTTTACTTTAAAAACAACAAACAATTGAGGCAAATAATTAACTTATTACTATAGTAATCACCAAAACAATGGGTGTATCATATACCTAAAAGACAATTATGGCGTCTTAAGAGAAATTGTTCTTCAATAGAAAAATTTGAAGAACAGACGAAATCTGAATGGTTCCTGAAACTTTGCATCCATCAGGTTTATATTGAGATAAATGCCCTACAGAAAGCGTATTGAGAAGTAAATCTCCTAAATCACAATCTAATAGAGAGGAGGATTGTAGAAGTCTATATATTTCTAAGCGTAATAGTACCTTGTATGAAATTTGAAAATAAAAAAATAATTATTTAATTTTAAAACATCTTATTCTTGATAGAAGCTATTTATAAAAAGATAATCTAAAACATTTGTTAGCACCAAATTATGTTACGAGACTAAAATATCTTCACAGTTGGTTGTCCCTAAAACCGAGGGGATCGATAGATGTAATAACTAATATGTATTATCTGTACGTTTATTGCTAATAAACATCTGAGATAATGTCAAGAGTTACAAAATAAACAATTATGATAAAATGTTTTACTGGCTGTAATTGATGGTAATATATGTAATATATAATGTAATGCACCTGAGGTCAGACAACATTATATGATGATAATATCATCCATTTTACCCTATTATATTTAGCACATTTTTCATCATAACAGAAGACATATTTTCCCTCTTTTTTCTAATTGTGACAGATTAAGAGATTTCTGTGTATAAAATGACATCATTAAGAATGGAATAAATATTTATTTTCAGTTATTTATGATTGACATTAGTCTTAACAACTGTGCCACCTAGTGGTGACAAACCTTAGAGTCTTGGGGCCTGATTCATTAAGGAACTTAGGCAAGAATTTGAGTAAGTTTTCTGGACAAAACCGTGTTACAATGCATGGGGTGCAAATGAGTCTTTTATTTTGTACATAAGTTAAATACTGGCTGTTTTCTCATGTAGCACACAAATACTTGATAGCTCATTAGTACACTGAAATTTAAAGCTGATCTAGGAAAAACAGACAATATTTAACTTATGTGCAAAATAATAAACTATTTTGCACCCCTTTCATTCATTACTCAATTTGTTTACTTAACTTTCCTTAATGAATCAGGCCCTTTGTGATTATTTCTAGCACATACTTAGACATAAAGGCCCTGAACCATCAAGGAATGTAAATGCCATATTTTGCGTAAAATCATTCTGTGTGTGACAGGATGGACCGCCTATGCCACCCGGTCCTGTGTTGCTGAGGACCGACTGGTCTTACTTTTCCACCTTTCTTTATACCAATTGCGCCCTCTAATCGCAGTAGGAGGGGCTTATGCTACTGCCACCACTCGACTCCTTAGCAGCACCTACAACCTTCCTTCTGGGTAACTGGCGCTGCTAGTGTACCCCCAACCTCTTCTTATAGATCGAAATTGCTGTGGATGGTTCCCCCTGGTTTATCACACTGGCCAGAGCCACAGGGTAGTGGGCAGAGCGTTGGTACTAGATGCTTGGTCCAAACCTCAGAACAGCCGGATAACGGATTAGATTGGGTCTAATCTGTATATCACAAGAAATTACAGCAGGTAAGCAGCCGTCAAAGCAGGGTCTTGAAGCAGTGATGTTTATTAGCTCAGGAAGTCCTGAAAAGGACAGTTACACCCTGGTTTGTGGTACTAGTGATCTTTCAAGAGTTACAAATAGAATAATACTAATACATGGTCAAACAGTGTGCTTTTTATACACATATCCTGGCAGTAGTTAATCCAGCCTTCTGCCCCTCTGACCAATCCAGGTGCTTCATGCAGTCTGTATATAACTCAGCCTGGAGGGGTTTAACACCTTCTTACATTGCTGCTAGCGGCACCACTATGTCTAAGGTTTTATATTGAATGTTTACCATCAGGATGTAACATTATACTATAATTTTTATTTGAACGCAATTTAACTTGCAAAATTCACATTCATCTGTGATCGCTTGCATAGGGAGTCAAGTATAATTACCTCCTCCTGTCTTTCAGGCTCAACAGACGTTTTGGTCACTGAGAACAGCTAGAACATGTATTTGTAATCAGTAGCAACTGTAACAATGTATTTTATGTATAGTAGACATTAATAAGTTCCAGATAAATGTATTTAATGGGAAAAAAATGTTTTGTCATTAATGACTATGGGCCTGATTCATTAAGGATCTTAAATGAAGAGGTATCTTATTTTAGTCTCCTGGACAAAACCATGTTACATACAATGCAAGGGGTGCAAACTAGTCTTCTGTTTTGCACATAAGTTAAATACTGACTATTTTTTCATGTAGGACAGAAATATCAATTTTAAAATTCAGTGTACAAATAAGCTATCAAGTATGTGTGTGCTACATGAAAAAACAGTCAGTGTTTACCTTATGTGCAAAACAGGAAACTAGTTTGCACCCCTTGCATTGTATGTAACATGGTTTTGTCCAGGAGACTAAAATAAGATACCCCTTTATTTAAGATTGTTAATTAATCAGGCCCTATGTTATTAACAGGTGACATTAATTGAACAGTTTTTTTTTCTGTGCTTTCTTTTCAGACTTTATATTCCACTTATGTATTGGACGTATCCTGCAGTGTATTGTCTGTTAGAGCAGAGCGCACCTAGACCCATATTCAGCAACAGATGTATACAGACGTCCATATGCCTGATGTACAGAAGTATTTTTTAAAAAAAACGCATATTAGGTTTTTTTTTTGCATCCATTGACGAATCAGTCCCATTATCATTTTACAGCATTCACATGAATGTATTTCAATTATTGAACCTCCTCTCTCAGGGGACTGACTCTTCTACTCATTGTGATGTCCGCTGCCTCGTCCTCTCTCAGGGGACTGACTCTTCTACTCATTGTGATGTCCGCTGCCTCGTCCTCTCTCAGGGGCCTGACTCTTCTACTCATTGTGATGGCCACTACCTCATCCTCTCTCAGGGGACTGACTCTTTTACTCATTGTGATGTCCACTACCTCCTTCTCTCTCAGGTGACTGACTCTTCTACTCATTGTGATGTCCACTGCCTAGTCCTCTCTCAGGTGATTGACTCTTCTACTCATTGTGATGTCCACTACCTAGTCCTCTCTCAGGGGACTGACTCTTCTACTCATTGTGATGTCCACTGCCTTGTCCTCTCTCAGGGGACTGACTCTTCTACTAATTGTGATGTCCACTGCCTAGTCCTCTCTCAGGGGACTGACTCTTCTACTAATTGTGATGTCCACTGCCTCGTCCTCTCTCAGGTGATTGACTCTTCTACTCATTGTGATGTCCACTACCTCGTCCTCTCTCAGGGGCCTGACTCTTCTACACATTGTGATGTCCACTGCCTCGTCCTCTCTCAGGGGACTGACTCTTCTACTCATTGTGATGTCCACTGCCTCGTCCTTTCTCAGGGGACTGACTCTTCTACTCATTGTGATGTCCACTGCCTAGTCCTTTCTCAGGGGACTGACTCTTCTACTCATTGTGATGTCCCCTGCCTCGTCCTCTCGTCCTCTCTCAGGGGGATTGACTCTTCTACTCATTGTGATGGCAACTGCCTTGTCCTCTCTTCTACTTATTGTGATGTCCACTGCCTTGTCCTCTCTCAGGGGACTGACTTTTCTACTCATAGTGATGTCCGCTGCCTCGTCCTCTCTCAGGGGACTGACTCTTCTACTCATTGTGATGTCCGCTGCCTTGTCCTCTCTCAGGGGACCGACTCTTCTACTCATTGTGATGTCCGCTGCCTTGTCCTCTCTCAGAGGACTGACTCTTCTACTCATTGTGATGTCCACTGCCTCATCCTCCCTCAGGGGACTGACTTTTCTACTCATTGTGATGTCCACTGCCTCGGCCTCTCTCAGGGGACTGACTCTTCTACTCATTGTGATGTCCGCTGCCTCGTCCTCTCTCAGGGGCCTGACTCTTCTACTCATTGTGATGGCCACTGCCTCGTCCTCTCTCAGGGGATTGACTCTTCTACACATTGTGATGGCAACTGCCTTGTCCTCTCTCAGGGGCCTGACTCTTCTACTTATTGTGATGTCCACTGCCTTGTCCTCTCTCAGGGGACTGACTTTTCTACTCATAGTGATGTCCGCTGCCTCGTCCTCTCTCCGGGGACTGACTCTTCTACTCATTGTGATGTCCGCTGCCTTGTCCTCTCTCAGGGGACTGACTCTTCAACTCATTGTGATGTCCGCTGCCTTGTCCTCTCTCAGGGGACTGACTCTTCTACTCATTGTGATGTCAACTGCCTCATCCTCCCTCAGGGGACTGACTTTTCTACTCATTGTGATGTCCACTGCCTCGGCCTCTCTCAGGGGACTGACTCTTCTACTTATTGTGATGTCCACTGCCTCGTCCTCTCTCAGGTGATTGACTCTTCTACTCATTGTGATGTCCACTGCCTCGGCCTCTCTCAGGGGACTGACTCTTCTACTCACTGTGATGTCCACTGCCTCGTCCTTTCTCAGGGAACTGACTCTTCTACACATTGTGATGTCCACTGCCTTGTCCTCTCTCCGGGAACTGACTCTTCTACTCACTGTGATGTCCACTGCCTTGTCCTCTCTCAGGGAATTGACTCTTCTACTCATTGTGATGTCCACTGCATCATCCTCTCTCAGGGGACCGACTCTTTTACTCATTGTGATGTCCACTGCCTCGTCCTCTCTCAGGGGCCTGACTCTTCTATTCACTGAGATGTCTACTGCCTCGTCCTCTCTCAGGGGATTGACTCTTCTACTCAATGTGATGGCCACTGCCTCGTCTTCTCTCAGGGGTCTGACTCTTCTACTCACTGTGATGTCCACTGCCTCGTCCTTTCTCAGAGGACTGACTCTTCTACTCACTTTGATGTCTACTGCCTCGCCCTCTCTCAGGGGATTGACTCTTCTACCCATTGTGATGGCCACTGCCTCGTTCACTCTCAGGGAACTGACTCTTCTACTCATTGGGATGTCCACTGCCTCGTCCTCTAAGGGGACTGACTCTTCCACTCATTGTGATGGCCACTGCCTCGTCCTTTCTCAGAGGACTGACTCTTCTATTCTTTGTGATGTCTACTGCCTCATCCTCTCTCAGGGGACTACTCTTCCACTCATTGTGATGGCCACTGCCTTGTCCTCTCTCAGGGGACTGACTCTTCCACTCATTGTGATGGCCACTGCCTCGTCCTCTCTCAGGGGACTGACTCTTCTACACATTGTGAAGTCCACTGCCTCATCCTCTCTCAGGGGACTGACTTCTACTCATTGTGATGTCCACTGCCTCGTCCTCTCTCCGGGAACTGACTCTTCTACTCATTGTGATGTCCACTGCCTCGTCCTCTCTCAGGGGCCTGACTCTTCTACACACTGTGATGTCCACTGCCTCGTCCTGGATCATACAGCGCCACTAAGCAGCGTTCCCATTGGACTAATATACCCTCATGTATCTAACGCCTATAGATTGTAAGCTTGTGAGCAGCGCCCTCTTACTGATTCTTCTATTATTACTCAGTCTCTTTTTATTACCGAGTTTGTCCCCAATTGAAAAGCACTGTGGAGTATGCTGGGGGTACATAAATACATGTAAATAATACAATGTGTGATGTTATGTATAGAAAACACAGACTAGGGGTCTGATGCAGAGTTGAACGCACACCTATTTGTGTAGCACAAATTGCATGTTTAAAAGTTAAAACAATATACCGAATAAAAGGAAGAGACACATTGTTACAAACTACAACAGACACAACTGACAATACAGAAAGAAGGAGCTGTGGATGCAGGTGAAGGCTGGGGGCTGTCAATGAGCTGCCCACCTCTGGACTGGCTGCATTTCTAGGCCATACATTATGCCCATGTTACGTTCATTTCTGCATCATGCCCTAGGTCTCAATATTCACCATCCACCTTGAGTCAGACTCACCAGGAGTCGTAACGTGTTGGGTGAAGGGCGTTACATGTTTGATGGGGTATCCTGCCAAGATTGTTTCCATCTGAATAAGAGCTATCTCAGTGCTATCACCACCCCGGGAGACTAACGATAAGATTGGTAACACGCTGCATGTTTACTGCTGATTCTGGTGCGGTCTCCTACATATACAATATTGTTTATATGAAAATGATTGCAACGTGAGGTTTTTTTAAAATACTAAAATATATGTGAATTTAAAACAATATTGCACCAGATATTTTTACATGATCTTCATATCTCCTATACATCTATGATGAGGATCTAAGACGTGTGTATTACACGCGGGGAAGATTGCTGTATCATAAAGACATTAACTGAAGGCTACATACAAAGAATAGTTCCTGTAAGTTTATTACCACTGAGGGGCTTCACGTTTGGAAGATAAGTTGCACCGTATATCAATATAAAGACCCAATATATTAATGAACACTTAGGAGTATATTTACTAAACTGCCAGTTTGAAAAAGTGGAGCTGCTGCCTATAACAACCAATCAGATTGTAGCTGTCATTTATTTAGTACATTCTACAAAATGACAGCTGGAATCTGATTGGTTGCTATAGGCAACATCTCCACTTTTTCAAACCTGCAGTTTAGTAATTATACCCCTTAGAGTAAGAAAATATCTTGCGCGCTGATTACCATTGGCGGTACCTATTTTAAGCAATTGTGAATACAAATACTTAGTTTACTTTATTTATTTTTTTATCATTTATGTCACAGAATTACACTATTCACTATTTCATGTTTATTTGGTTGGATTGACTATATGGAAAATAAGAATATATAGAGATCTTGCCACCGCATTTGAAATAAGTATACTATATATATATTTTTCAAATTGTCACTAAGAGTTTAGACAGCGTTTTATTTGTCCCATTATTTACTGGTTGTAAGTTTATGTATAGTTTAGGTTAAAGTACACAAGGCAGTAGTGACGAGCTGTAGGAATGAGCATTATTAGGATGTACATTATGCCCAGGTTACGTTCAACTCTGCATCGGTCTCATTACTCAAGATATATAGAGAAGTAGTGTGTAATTACCAAGGAGAAAGCAATGTGTACAGAGAACGGTCTTATTGTGCACTGTGTCGCATGTTACCCTGTTTTCATTGTATGAAGCTGACATTGTAATCCCCAGATAGCAGAGCTGTGTTCTCTGCTATGTACCTGATCACTGAATAAACAGACTCTGGTCATTCTTACTTTATAGAAGCCTCATCTGAAGTACTTTGTGCTGCTGTGAGCATTCTGATTAACCAAACAGTGTGCTTCCTCCTGTTGATTAGATTAGATATTTAGATCATTCAATTAGATTATTTTTCACTACACAAACCCTAACCGTCCCAGATCCCTATCCAGCCCCTGTGCGCCTATTTCCCATCTGATTTGACTGTACTTTAGGCTAGCCTGCATAGTACACGATTTTCCTGCAAAATAATTTATTTCCAAAACATATGCATATTTCTCTCATTCAATAAGAAGCAGCTTCCGCCACCATAGAGAATAAGCATCACCACGTAAGCCAATACATAAAATGCAGACTTAAGTCATGCAATTTCTGCTGGAATATAACAATATTTTTTCTACTTTCAGCAAAAATTACTACTAACAAAACTCAAACAATTGTCCCTCAGTTGAACATGATAGAAAATTATCAAACAGAAGATGTGCTGGACAGTCCTCAGGCAAGAAGTGTAATGTAGAGCCCTTCGGTTGGAGGCGATATTGGCACACAAAGGTAGTAGAGTTCTCAAGTCGGAGATGTGGTGGAAAGACCTCAGGTCGGAGATGTGGTGGAGAGACCTCAGGTCGGAGATGTGGTGGAGAGACCTCAGGTCGGAGATGTGGTGGAGAGACCTCAGGTCGGAGATGTGGTGGAGAGACCTCAGGTTGAAGATGTGGTGGAGAGACCTCAGGTCGGAGATGTAGTGGAGAGACCTCAGGTCAGAGATGTGGTGGAGAGACCTCAGGTTGAAGATGTGGTGGAGAGACCTCAGGTCGGAGATGTGGTGGAGAGACCTCAGGTCGGAGATGTGGTGGAGAGACCTCAGGTCGGAGATGTGGTGGAGACCTCAGGTCGGAGATGTGGTGGAGAGACCTCAGGTCGGAGATGTGGTGGAGAGACCTCAGGTCGGAGATGTGGTGGAGAGACCTCAGGTCGGAGATGTGGTGGAGAGACCTCAGGTCGGAGATTTAGGGGATAGTTCTCAGGTAGGGGATGTAGTGGATGAGTATCAGGTAGGGGATGTAATGGAGACTCCATAGCTTCTAGATTTTGGCACACAAAATTTAGGATCAAATGAAGGACACGAGCGGCTGTACCTGTGGGATGTTGTTCTTAATAAGCTGTTCCACAGAGAGGCTTGGTAATGTTATGGACGCTTTGATAGGCTGGAGTGTTCTTCTGTCTTCCCTCCAGCCCTGCTCCCTCTGCTGAAGGCTGTATACAGATCCTCGCTTTGTTGTGTTGCCGTCTCTCAGTATAACCCCATGGGAAAGCTGTATGGTGTCTAGAAGGATGCCTGCTGACACAGGGTTAAGACCTTGCATATCCTCTGCTCTGCTGGACATGGTTAGTGCTTGAGATTTAAGTGTCTTATCATCAAGTACCAGCATCTGAGAGGCAAATGACGAAGGGTCTAACTGTAAACCATTATTGTGAGAGTATTTAATGGCTTCTTTCCCACTGGGTCTTCTGCTTCTTTTAGGTGGAAGACTAGGTGCTTGTACACCTACATTCATTACTTTCCTACCCCTAACCTCAGCTTTTTTACTGACATCCAAAACTTCCACCTGGGGGTTTACATGGTATTGCGGAAGTTTAGAGAGATCCATTTTTGGCACCGAGAGAATATTTCCTGCATCATCATAGATGAGATCTTTCTTCTGAGTTGGCCTCATGAGCTGGATCTTCAGGATGTTGTGCAAAGACGTTGGCAAAAGGTTAAAGCTTTCATCTACTTTATTATCTTCCTTTTCCCTCAGATATTGATCCAACAATATCTCTTTTTCTGTCTCTTCGAGGGACTTGGTAATGTTCTTTAGCCCAGCTGAACGTAGAGGCCCACGATGAGGACGGTATCGGTTCTTGGTCTTTTTTGGTTCAAGGGGAGGTATAGGCTGGATATGTAGTTGAGAACTTTGGACTGCAGTAGTCCCATTTGGGATCTCTTCTGCTTGACCAGGGTCTGGTAGAGGGGGGTCTTCACAATTATTTGGAGGTTTTGGGAGGTTCATTGTCTGGGTTTTATCATCTGCTTCCTGTTCGGGGATATCTGCAATGAGGTGCTCGGACCACACCTGTTGTGGAGCAGATGGACAGAGGATTAATAAACAGCTGCTGCGCTTAACGTTCGGAGAAAAAGAAATCCCAACAAAAAGTGTCTGTTTTTGGCAATATTTGTACTCAGAAGCTTTTATTTTTATATAAATGTCACGATCTGATGGGAAGTGGATTAGACCTAGCCCAATACTAATATGCAGCATAAAAATACAGCTAGTCTGGCAGTGTGGTCAGCAGCATCTCTGTCCTGCACTAACCTGGTCTTATCCGCAACTCTCACAGTGCAACATGATTTATGTATCTAACGCTAAATCAGTCCCAAAGGGTCTATTATATAATATAATACAGAAAGCCTGTGTTATTACCCAGCTAGTAACATAATACAAGGAATCTTCATTATCAGTATTAATTGTCAGATTGTACAGCATGGTCAGTATTGTCAGATTGTACAGCATTGTCAGTATTGTCAGATTGTACAGCATGGTCAGTATTGTCAGATTGTACAGCATGGTCAGTATTGTCAGATTGTACAGCATGGTCAGTATTGTCAGATTGTACAGCATGGTCAGTATTGTCAGACAGGGAAAATGTTGGCTCATGTTCCATATTATCAGCAAGGAGTTTGCTGCAGAGTACAAAGTGTTCAGGACAATGGAGACCTCAGAGGTTTAACAATTCCTTCACTGTCCATCAATGTTAAGTGTGTCAGTCAAAGGAGCCAATACTTTATGAAAATGGGGCATAGGACAAGCTCATAACGAGTGGTCAGAAGGGTAGTATAGTAACTTAGAGGGTTGGGGTGACTGCTGGCTGTGTCAGGGCTGAAGTACATTATCGGGGTGACTGCTGGCTGTGTCAGGGCTGGTGTACATTATCAGGGCGAGTGCTGGACTACATTATCGGGGCGAGTGCTGGCTGTGTCAGGGCTGGAGTACATTATCAGGGCGAGTGCTGGCTGTGTCAGGGCTGGAGTACATTATCAGGGCGAGTGCTGGCTGTGTCAGGGCTGGACTACATTATCGGGGCGAGTGCTGGCTGTGTCAGGGCTGGAGTACATTATCAGGGCGAGTGCTGGCTGTGTCAGGGCTGGAGTACATTATCAGGGCGAGTGCTTGCTGTGTGAGGGCTGGACTACATTATCAGGGCGAGTGCTGGCTGTGTCAGGGCTGGTGTACATTATCGGGGTGACTGCTGGCTGTGTCAGGGCTGGACTACATTATCGGGGTGACTGCTGGCTGTGTCAGGGCTGGTGTACATTATCAGGGCGAGTGCTGGACTACATTATCGGGGCGAGTGCTGGCTGTGTCAGGGCTGGAGTACATTATCGGGGCGAGTGCTGGCTGTGTCAGGGCTGGAGTACATTATCGGGGCGAGTGCTGGCTGTGTCAGGGCTGGAGTACATTATCAGGGCGAGTGCTGGCTGTGTCAGGGCTGGACTACATTATCGGGGCGAGTGCTGGCTGTGTCAGGGCTGGAGTACATTATCGGGGCGAGTGCTGGCTGTGTCAGGGCTGGAGTACATTATCGGGGCGAGTGCTGGCTGTGTCAGGGCTGGAGTACATTATCGGGGCGAGTGCTGGCTGTGTCAGGGCTGGAGTACATTATCGGGGCGAGTGCTGGCTGTGTCAGGGCTGGAGTACATTATCGGGGCGAGTGCTGGCTGTGTCAGGGCTGGAGTACATTATCAGGGCGAGTGCTGGCTGTGTCAGGGCTGGAGTACATTATCAGGGCGAGTGCTGGCTGTGTCAGGGCTGGACTACATTATCGGGGCGAGTGCTGGCTGTGTCAGGGCTGGTGTACATTATCGGGGCGAGTGCTGGCTGTGTCAGGGCTGGAGTACATTATCGGGGCGAGTGCTGGCTGTGTCAGGGCTGGAGTACATTATCAGGGCGAGTGCTGGCTGTGTCAGGGCTGGAGTACATTATCGGGGCGAGTGCTGGCTGTGTCAGGGCTGGAGTACATTATCAGGGCGAGTGCTGGCTGTGTCAGGGCTGGAGTACATTATCAGGGCGAGTGCTGGCTGTGTCAGGGCTGGAGTACATTATCGGGGCGAGTGCTGGCTGTGTCAGGGCTGGTGTACATTATCGGGGCGAGTGCTGGCTGTGTCAGGGATGGACTACATTATCAGGGCGAGTGCTGGCTGTGTCAGGGCTGGAGTACATTATCAGGGCGAGTGCTGGCTGTGTCAGGGCTGGTGTACATTATCGGGGCGAGTGCTGGCTGTGTCAGGGATGGACTACATTATCAGGGCGAGTGCTGGCTGTGTCAGGGCTGGAGTACATTATCAGGGCGAGTGCTGGCTGTGTCAGGGCTGGAGTACATTATCAGGGCGAGTGCTGGCTGTGTCAGGGCTGGTGTACATTATCAGGGCGAGTGCTGGCTGTGTCAGGGCTGGAGTACATTATCAGGGCGAGTGCTGGCTGTGTCAGGGCTGGTGTACATTATCAGGATGACTGCTGGCTGTGTCAGGGCTGGAGTACATTATCAGGGCGAGTGCTGGCTGTGTCAGGGCTGGAGTACATTATCAGGGCGAGTGCTGGCTGTGTCAGGGCTGGAGTACATTATCAGGGCGAGTGCTGGCTGTGTCAGGGCTGGAGTACATTATCGGGGCGAGTGCTGGCTGTGTCAGGGCTGGAGTACATTATCAGGGCGAGTGCTGGCTGTGTCAGGGCTGGAGTACATTATCGGGGCGAGTGCTGGCTGTGTCAGGGCTGGAGTACATTATCAGGGCGAGTGCTGGCTGTGTCAGGGCTGGAGTACATTATCAGGGCGAGTGCTGGCTGTGTCAGGGCTGGAGTACATTATCGGGGCGAGTGCTGGCTGTGTCAGGGCTGGAGTACATTATCGGGGCGAGTGCTGGCTGTGTCAGGGCTGGAGTACATTACCGGGGTGACTGCTGCCTATGTATGGATCTCCCTACCTGGACAGTGTGACCTGTTACGTATGGACCTCCCTACTTGGACAATATGACCTGTTACATATAGACCTCTGGGACCTCCCTACCTGGACAATGTGACCTGTTACGTATAGACCTCTGGGACCTCCCTACCTGGACAATGTGACCTGTTACGTATAGACCTCTGGGACCTCCCTACCTGGACAATATGACCTGTTACATATAGACCTCTGGGACCTCCCTACCTGGACAATATGACCTGTTACGTATGGACCTCCCTACTTGGACAATATGACCTGTTACATATAGACCTCTGGGACCTCCCTACCTGGACAATGTGACCTGTTACGTATGGATCTTTCTGCTTAATCTGTGTCTTATTCCCGTCACATAGTCACAAATCCCAATCACAGCTCACAATGTTTCCTAAACTGTTCTTCTTACTGTCCATCCATGACATGATTGTTCACATTACATGACCCCCCCTCGCTTCACAACCCTTTATTTATATTATCCCCTCACTAACTCGCTCCCCACTAACACGCATACACTCTTTTACTATCTTACATGTAATATCCTCAAACTGCCACCAGAAACACACATCTCTCATTACCTCTCTTTCCTTCCATCAGCTGGTGATATAGCCCCAAATCCAGGACCTCCCGCTTCTTTAGAGTGTAAGCTCTTATGGTCAGGGTCCTCTACCCTATAACTCCTGTCTGCCCACTCTCCGTCTTCCCCTGTCCCTGTCATGGCTTATCTATGCACATGTATGCTGCCTGTTCTCATGTATGTCTTATCTTACAGTCTCTTACTGTTAGCCTGTAAACTGTGGTTAAATAGCAACGTAAATAACAGGACAGAATATTTACCATCTATATAATGGTTACAGTATAATGTAATAGTGACTATTCACCCCATTGTGCTTTAAACATAACACTTGTCTGACCAGATGTGGAACAGAGGAGGGGACACTACCCCTAGATCTCCTGTGGTTTAGGTAAACAATAGTCTGATTTACCTGATAATATAATTATTGATGTATAGTTTCTACAAATCTAGAATACACATAAAATTACTCCTTTGCCATAAGTAGTGGTTAGCTCTTCTGCCTCACAGCGCCGGGGTCATGATTCCTGACCATGGCCTTATCTGTGAGGAGTTTGCATGAGTTTCCTCCGGGTGCTCCGGTTTCCTCCCACAATCCAAAAACATACTGGTAGGTTAATTGGCTGCTATCAAATGGACCTTAGTCTTTGTGTCTTTGTGTGTGTGTGTGTGTGTGAGAGCGTGTGTAAGGGAATTTAGACTGTAAGCTTCAGTGGGGCAGGGACTGATATGAGTTCTCTGTACAGTGTTTCGGAATTAGTGGCGCTATATAGCTGATGATGATGATCTATACACATATATGCTGACTGTTCTCCTGTATAGTATGTATTATCTGTGCACAAGTATGTTGACAGCTCTCCTGTACGTCTTGTACATGACTTGTCATATACTCAGCAGCTGTATAACAATGCATTGTGTATTCAGTGATTAATCTGTAATGTGTTCTCTGTTCCTCCCACCGTGTGCAGCGCTGTGGGCATAAAAGACAATAATTATAATACCGGAGACTGGTTGGAGTGGGGTGTGTGAGCCAGTTGGGTGATGGGCACACACCCCTGTGCCCACGAGTCATTGGCACACAGCTTGGGTTCCTCTTGCCGGTTGTTGTCTGTCTCCAGCTCATCCTCACTCCTATCTCTGGGCACAAATGTCCAGTTCACCATCTGTATCACTGCATCGCAGGCCTGGCTGATGGTGTACGGTACCACCTATAGATAATCATTACATCATTATATACTGCCCCCTACTACAACTACTTCTACTTTACGGTATCACCTATAGATAATCATCACATCATTATATACTGCCCCCTACTACTTCTACTTTCATATACATCTAGTATCTATATGCTGTTACATATACTGTTAATAAGAATACCAAATTATTATATAAATATATCCTTTACTATAACTCATTCAACTCCAAGTAACCCCTCCCTATATCCCCTCATTATAACCCCTCCTAGTACCCCATATATCCTATCATTATAACCGCTACTATTACCCCATATAGCCCCTCCCTATAACTCTTTCTACTCCATATAGCTCCTCTCTATAACCCTTCCTATTACTCCATATAACCTCCTATTACGCCATATAACCCCTTCCTATTACTCCTTATTTGACCCCTACTGGCTGATATCTTTGAGTTAGTTACCTGCCGTTTCAGGTAAATCGCATAGCACTCATTCATGACACGACTGATTAGAGAGTCCACTATCTCTCCCACCACATCTTCTCCATCTTCAGCGGCCACCAGAGACAACCAGTCTTCCTCAGTGAACCTTCCTGGTATGACGTCTACTGTCACTTGTTGGACTGGAGCCACAGTCACTGAGCGAGACTTGTCAACGCGAGACTTGGAGGCAGCGATTCGAGACATTGTCTACGGGACACAAGTCAACAGAAATGTAAATATGATGATGTAATCCTAGGGCTCCAGATATTGGTGGCCATCACAGTCCCCCTCTCTGGATGTTCGCTGTGCGTCAATGTTCCCTATCGGAGGTGCAGCCTTCATTTGTCACACGCGGGTAATATTAAATGCTCCTCTATAGCAATTAAAGCGGACAGAAGGACGACCCTAGTCCTGAAGGAGGATAAGGAGTGGGGCTTCACAGTGGGAGGGCATCGGCCCAGGGGAGGGCTGGGAAGAGCAGACCTATGATAACACTCAACTATGATCAACACTCATTTTATTGACAATCATAATAGAGTGATATGGGGGTAAGTTTGTGGTGCCGATTCCGAATATGGCATTGGTTTTGCTAGACTGGCTCTAATTTTTGACATAATTGGTACCCCAGTGGAAAACATAAAAATGCAAAAAATGTCCGGTAGAGGCTACTCACAAATTGCATTGAAATTGTCTTAAATCATCCAAAAGTAATCACATGACATACATAATGGAATTTTATTTGTATAATAGATAAACATAATGCGCTGATTCAGATAATTACAATTCTTTTATGTGAGTTACCGGTACAATCACGTCGGAGGCTCCAGCAATACTCAGCCATCATATGTCTGTCCCATCGGCCTTGATACCTTTCCTCCGTCACATTTATATCTGGATGACACCTCTCCCCTTGTTCTCACTAAAATCACCCAGATTACCCGGAAATCCGTGTAGGTGGCTATGGAGATAAAGTACCTTTATGCTGATATCAGTACCCACATTTTTAAAGTTGGTGAGTATGTTATGTGCCCGTTCTTCATAATTGTCAGCTCTGTGGTTACCCAAGAAGTTCTTTACCACTGAGACATAACTGCACCAGCAGAAGCTTCAGCACCATTCATACATTTTGTGACATTAGATTCCTTGATAAGTTTATGTATCTGAGAGACATCAAAGATTCCAGTTTTTAGCTTTTCCATACTTAGTCCAGGGAACGATCTACAAATGTATTTGAAGCAATCGCCATCTTTGTCCAAGGCCTTAACAACTAGTTTCGTTAGTCCCAGCTTCATATGAGGTGGTGGGAGAATGATTTACTCCCTGTCAACCAACGGTTCATTAATGACGTTCGCTGCATCTACAGACGTCTTCTCTAGAAGGCCAGGACACTTTCTCCAATGATCTTGCTTGGCCCCACTATCCCACAAGTAGATGACACAAGGGTACTTTGTATATATCCACTATGCTGCCCAAGAATGAAGTGGGGTTGGGTGACTGATCATTTATATACGGAGGGGGAATATTGCAGAATACTCGTGTATCACCTATCAGAATGTTCTGGCTGTTCCCATATCCACACTTTATGGCTAAGTTCACTATTAATTGAGGGTATCCATTATACCAAGAACTAGAGCCAGTTCAACAAAACTACTTTCATTTTTGAATTCAGCAACCACAAAATACCCTAAATTTGTTCAAATATTCTTTGCAACTAAAAAAAGAATTTGTGTAATATATGGGGAGTGATAGTATGTACAGAGTTATACACCGATCAGCGACAACATTAAGACCACCTGCCTAATATTGTGTAGGTTCCCCTCATACCACCAAAACACCTCTGACCTGTCCAAGGCATGGAAGCCAGAGTGGGGAGAAATCACAATTAAATAAAAAAATTAAAAAAAAACATTTTTTTTTTAAATTTATTTTTATTTTAAAAAAATGATCAAGGAAACAAATAAACCCAGCAAAAACAATAATACAGTTATTTTAAAATTCTGTATCCTTAATATATTAAATTTAAATGACTTGACAGTGTCGCCAATCATGGTACAGCAAACTACACACACATCACAACACAAACTGCAACAGGAAAGAAACAGCAATTATGTTAAAAGTTACAATATGGGTAGATACTCTGGCCTGATCTGTAAATCTGAATGTGTAGGCTCATTCAGATTTACAGAACACCTTAAAAAGAATAACAAGTTTTGCAGCTGTCAGTACCGGAGTGGATTCTCAGTTTTGAGGGCGCCAAACAAAATGTGGAAAATATTCTTTCTACCGAAGCCGATGATGCTGCTGTTAGACATTGCTCTACTGCTACCATGATATTATCATTACCAGCTACAGTTTGTGAACCAATGTGCATTGTCCAGCAGTCTATTGGTGCCACTGTGGACCCAACATCGTGGTCAGACATGAGGTCATTACACTGGGCTGCGTTTACAGTGATAAGTAACTGCTTTCTCTGAACCTGAGACACTGGTGTGGGCTGGTGTTGGTCGTTCTCTCTGGATCCTGGACTTGTCTGCTGCCTGTACCTCTTTGTATCACGAGTCAGCAAGCAATAGCCATTGATACAGACCTTTTATTAGCAGAGCAAAGGACTATGGACCACATTGCACAGTATGCCAATTACCATTAATGCTTGTTAAAGACCTTGATTTTTTTATAATGGTGATTTAAATCAATGCATTTAAAAAAAAAAACAAAAACAAAACAATCATGTGATTTAAATCATTATTAAAATTAAGTTGATTTAAATTGGTACACTCTGATGGAATCCTCCAAACCTCTGAAGGTGGCATCACACTGCCTCCCTGGCTGCCTTCTACCCATAGTGCATCTGGTGCCATCTCTTCCCCAGGTAAAAAACACACGCACCCAGCCGTCCACATGTTGTAAAACGTGACTCATCAGACCAGGCCACCTTCTTCCATTGCTCTATGGTCTAGCAGGGGCACTCTGATGGTCTGCGGCCACGCAGCCCCATACGCAGCAAGCTGCGATGCTCTGTGTGTTCTGACACCTTTCTATCATAGTCAGAAGTAACTCTTTCAGCAATTTGTGCTACAGTAGACTTTGCTCCCCACTCGCATCAATGAGTCGTAGGTGCCCATGCCCCTGTCGCTGATTCAGTGGTTGTCCTTCCTTGGACCACTGTTGGTAGGTACTAACCACTACATACCGGGAACACCCCACAACACTGGCTGTTTAGGAGATGCTCTGACCCAGCCATCACAATTTGGCCCTTGTCAGAGTTTCTCAGATCCTTATGTTGCCCATTTTTCCTGCTTCTAACACATCAACTTCAATAACTGACTGTTCACTCACTGTCCAATATATCCCACCCCTTGACAGGTGTCATTGTAACCAGATAATGTTATATACACTGCACTGTCAGTGGTTTTATGTTGTCTCTGATCGGTGTATAATACACAGGGGGCTGGAAGGGTGAAGATATAATACACAGCAGGGGCGCAGGATATAACACGGGGGGCAGGAAGTATGATACACGGGGCCGAATATATAATATATTATACAGGATATAATATGCAGGGGGGGGGCAGGGGATATAATATACAGGGGGGGGGGGCAGGGGATATAATATGCAGGAGGAGGCAGGGGATATAATATACAGGGGGGAGGCAGGGGATATAATATACAGGGGGGCAGTATATATAATATACAGGGGGGGGCAGGGGATATAGTATACAGGGGGAGGGTGGGGATATAGTATACAGGGGGAGGCAGGGGATATAATATACAGGGGGGGCAGTGGATATAATATACAGGGGGGGCAGGGGATATAATATACAGGGGGGGGGCAGGGGATATAATATACAGGGGGGGGGCAGGGGATATAATATACAGGGGGGAGGCAGGGGATATAATATACAGGGGGGGGCAGGGGATATAATATACAGGGGGGGGGCAGGGGATATAATATACAGGGGGGAGGCAGGGGATATAATATACAGGGGGGAGGCAGGGGATATAATATACAGGGGGGAGGCAGGGGATATAATATACAGGGGGGAGGCAGGGGATATAATATACAGGGGGGGGGCAGGGGATATAATATACAGGGGGGAGGCAGGGGATATAATATACAGGGGGGGGGCAGGGGATATAATATACAGGGGGGGGGGCAGGGGATATAATATACAGGGGGGAGGCAGGGGATATAATATACAGGGGGGAGGCAGGGGATATAATATACAGGGGGGGCAGGGGATATAATATACAGGGGGGGGGCAGGGGATATAATATACAGATGGGGCAGGGGATATAATATACAGGGGGGGCAGGGGATATAATATACAGGGGGGAGGCAGGGGATATAATATACAGGGGGGAGGCAGGGGATATAATATACAGGGGGGAGGCAGGGGATATAATATACAGGGGGGAGGCAGGGGATATAATATACAGGGGGGGAGGCAGTGGATATAATATACAGGGGGGGGCAGGGGATATAATATACAGGGGGGGGCAGGGGATATAATATACAGGGGGGGGCAGGGGATATAATATACAGATGGGGCAGGGGATATAATATACAGGGGGGGCAGGGGATATAATATACAGGGGGGGGGCAGGGGATATAATATACAGGGGGGGGCAGGGGATATAATATACAGGGGGGAGGCAGGGGATATAATATACAGGGGGGAGGCAGGGGATATAATATACAGGGGGGAGGCAGGGGATATAATATACAGGGGGGAGGCAGGGGCTATAATATACAGGCGGGAGGCAGTGGCTATAATATACAGGGGGGGGGGGCAGGGGATATAATATACAGGGGGGGGGCAGGGGATATAATATACAGGGGGGGGGCAGGGGATATAATATACAGGGGGGGCAGGGGATATAATATACAGGGGGGGCAGGGGATATAATATACAGGGGGGGGCAGGGGATATAATATACAGGGGGGCAGGGGATATAATATACAGGGGGGGGGGGCAGGGGATATAATATACAGGGGGGGCAGGGGATATAATATACAGGGGGGGCAGGGGATATAATATACAGGGGGGGGGGCAGGGGATATAATATACGGGGGGGGGCAGGGGATATAATATACAGGGGGGGGCAGGGGATATAATATACAGGGGGGGGGCAGGGGATATAATATACAGGGGGGGGGGCAGGGGATATAATATACAGGGGGGGGCAGGGGATATAATATACAGGGGGGGGGGCAGGGGATATAATATACAGGGGGGGGGCAGGGGATATAATATACAGGGGGGAGGCAGGGGATATAATATACAGGGGGGGGGGCAGGGGATATAATATACAGGGGGGAGGCAGGGGATATAATATACAGGGGGGAGGCAGGGGATATAATATACAGGGGGGAGGCAGGGGATATAATATACAGGGGGGAGGCAGGGGATATAATATACAGGGGGGAGGCAGGGGATATAATATACAGGGGGGGCAGGGGATATAATATACAGGGGGGCAGGGGATATAATATACAGGGGGGAGGCAGGGGATATAATATACAGGGGGGAGGCAGTGGATATAATATACAGGGGGGGGGCAGGGGATATAATATACAGGGCGGGGGGGCAGGGGATATAATATACAGGGGGGGGGGCAGGGGATATAATATACAGGGGGGGCAGTATATATAATATACGGGGTGGCAGTATATATAATATACGGGGGGGGCAGTATATATAATATACAGGGGGGGGCAGTATATATAATATACAGGGGGGGGCAGGGGATATAATATACAGGGGGGAGGCAGTAGATATAATATACAGGGGGGAGGCAGTAGATATAATATACAGGGGGGAGGCAGTAGATATAATATACAGGGGGGGGGGGGCAGGGGATATAATATACAGGGGGGGGGCAGGGGATATAATATACAGGGGGACAGTATATATAATATACAGGGGGGGGCAGGGGATATAATATACAGGGGGGGGGCAGTATATATAATATACAGGGGGGGCAGTATATATAATATACAGGGGGGGCAGTATATATAATATACAGGGGGGGCAGGGGATATAATATACAGGGGGGGCAGGGGATATAATATACAGGGGGGGCAGGGGATATAATATACAGGGGGGGGGGCAGGGGATATAATATACAGGGGGGGCAGGGGATATAATATACAGGGGGGGGCAGGGGATATAATATACAGGGGGGAGGCAGGGGATATAATATACAGGGGGGGGGGCAGGGGATATAATATACAGGGGGGAGGCAGGGGATATAATATACAGGGGGGAGGCAGGGGATATAATATACAGGGGGGAGGCAGGGGATATAATATACAGGGGGGAGGCAGTGGATATAATATACAGGGGGGGGCAGGGGATATAATATACAGGGGGGCAGGGGATATAATATACAGGGGGGGGCAGGGGATATAATATACAGGGGGGGCAGTATATATAATATACGGGGGGGGCAGTATATATAATATACGGGGGGGGCAGTATATATAATATACGGGGGGGGGCAGTATATATAATATACAGGGGGGGCAGGGGATATAATATACAGGGGGGGCAGGGGATATAATATACAGGGGGGAGGCAGTGGATATAATATACAGGGGGGGGGCAGGGGATATAATATACAGGGGGGCAGTATATATAATATACAGGGGGGGGCAGGGGATATAATATACAGGGGGGGCAGTATATATAATATACAGGGGGGGGCAGTATATATAATATACAGGGGGGGGCAGTATATATAATATACAGGGGGGGGCAGGGGATATAATATACAGGGGGGGGGGCAGGGGATATAATATACAGGGGGGGGCAGGGGATATAATATACAGGGGGGGCAGGGGATATAATATACAGGGGGGAGGCAGGGGATATTATATACAGGGGGGGCAGGGGATATTATATACAGGGGGGGGCAGGGGATATAATATACAGGGGGGAGGCAGGGGATATAATATACAGGGGGGAGGCAGGGGATATAATATACAGGGGGGAGGCAGGGGATATAATATACAGGGGGGAGGCAGGGGATATAATATACAGGGGGGAGGCAGTGGATATAATATACAGGGGGGGGGGCAGGGGATATAATATACCGGGGGGCAGGGGATATAATATACAGGGGGGGGGGGGGCAGGGGATATAATATACAGGGGGGGCAGTATATATAATATACGGGGGGGGGCAGTATATATAATATACGGGGGGGCAGTATATATAATATACGGGGGGGGCAGTATATATAATATACGGGGGGGCAGTATATATAATATACAGGGGGGGCAGGGGATATAATATACAGGGGGGGGCAGGGGATATAATATACAGGGGGGGGGGGGCAGGGGATATAATATACAGGGGGGAGGCAGTGGATATAATATACAGGGGGGGGCAGGGGATATAATATACAGGGGGACAGTATATATAATATACAGGGGGGGGCAGGGGATATAATATACAGGGGGGGGGCAGGGGATATAATATACAGGGGGGGGCAGGGGATATAATATACAGGGGGGGCAGGGGATATAATATACAGGGGGGGCAGGGGATATAATATACAGGGGGGGGCAGTATATATAATATACAGGGGGGGGGCAGGGGATATAATATACAGGGGGGGGGGCAGGGGATATAATATACAGGGGGGGGCAGGGGATATAATATACAGGGGGGGGGCAGGGGATATAATATACAGGGGGGGGGGCAGGGGATATAATATACAGGGGGGGGGGGCAGGGGATATAATATACAGGGGGGAGGCAGGGGATATAATATACAGGGGGGGGCAGGGGATATAATATACAGGGGGGAGGCAGGGGATATAATATACAGGGGGAGGCAGGGGATATAATATACAGGGGGGAGGCAGGGGATATAATATACAGGAGGGAGGCAGTGGATATAATATACAGGGGGGAGGCAGTGGATATAATATACAGGGGGGGGGCAGGGGATATAATATACAGGGGGGCAGGGGATATAATATACAGGGGGGGCAGGGGATATAATATACAGGGGGGGCAGTATATATAATATACGGGGGGGGCAGTATATATAATATACGGGGGGGCAGTATATAATATACGGGGGGGGCAGTATATATAATATACGGGGGGGGGGGCAGTATATATAATATACAGGGGGGGGCAGGGGATATAATATACAGGGGGGGGCAGGGGATATAATATACAGGGGGGAGGCAGTGGATATAATATACAGGGGGGGGGCAGGGGATATAATATACAGGGGGACAGTATATATAATATACAGGGGGGGCAGGGGATATAATATACAGGGGGGGGCAGGGGATATAATATACAGGGGGGGCAGGGGATATAATATACAGGGGGGGGCAGGGGATATAATATACAGGGGGGGGGCAGGGGATATATACAGGGGGGGCAGGGGTATAATATACAGGGGGGGCGGGGAATATAATTATACAGGGGGGGAGGCAGGGGATATAATATACAGGGGGAGGCAGGGGATATAATATACAGGGGGGGGCAGGGGGTATAATATACAGGGGGGGGCAGGGAATATAATATACAGGGGGGGAGGCAGGGGATATAATATACAGGGGGGAGGCAGGGCATATAATATCAGGGGGGGGGCAGGGGGTATAATATACAGGGGGGGGAGGGAATATATATACAGGGGGGGAGGCAGGGGATATAATATACAGGGGGTAGGCAGGGGATATAATATACAGGGGGAGGCAGGGGATATAATATACAGGGGGGAGGCAGGGGATATAATTTACAGGGGGGAGGCAGGGGATATAATATACAGGGGGGGGGCAGTATATATAATATACGGGGGGGGCAGGGATATAATATACAGGGGGGGGCAGTATATATAATATACGGGGGGGGGCAGGGGGATATAATATACAGGGGGGGGCAGGGGATATAATATACAGGGGGAGGCAGGGGATATAATATACAGGGGAGGCAGGGGATATAATATACAGGGGGGGGCAGTATATATAATATACAGGGGGGGGCAGTATATATAATATACAGGGGGGGCAGTATATATAATATACAGGGGGGGCAGTATATATAATATACAGGGGGGGGGCAGTATATATAATATACAGGGGGGGGCAGGGGATATAATATACAGGGGGGGGCAGGGGATATAATATACAGGGGGGGGGGCAGGGGATATAATATACAGGGGGGGGCAGGGGGTATAATATACAGGGGGGGGCAGGGGGTATAATATACAGGGGGGGCAGGGGATATAATATACAGGGGGGGCAGGGGATATAATATACAGGGGGGGCAGGGGATATAATATACAGGGGGGGCAGGGATATAATATACGGGGGGGGCAGGGGATATAATATACAGGGGGGGGCAGGGATATAATATACAGGGGGAGGCAGGGATATAATATACAGGGGGGGGGCAGTATATATATATACAGGGGGGGGCAGTATATATAATATACAGGGGGGGGCAGGGGATATAATATACAGGGGGGGCAGGGGATATAATATACAGGGGGGGGGGCAGGGGATATAATATACAGGGGGGGGCAGGGGATATAATATACAGGGGGGGGCAGGGGATATAATATACAGGGGGGCAGGGGATATAATATACAGGGGGGCAGGGGATATAATATACAGGGAGGGAAGGGGATATAATATACAGGGGGGCAGGGATATAATATACAGGGGGGGGGCAGGGGATATAATATACAGGGGGGGGCAGGGGATATAATATACAGGGGGGGGGCAGGGGATATAATATACAGGGGGGGGCAGGGGATATAATATACAGGGGGAGGCGAGGGGGATATAATAACAGAGGGGGGGCAGGGGGTATATATAGAGGGGGGGGCAGGGGGTATAAATATAGAGGGGGGGGCAGGGGGTATAATATACAGGGGGGGGAGGCAGGGGGTATAATATACAGGGGGGCAGGGATATATATACAGGGGGGCAGGCGTATAATATACAGGGGGCAGGGGGGTATAATATACAGGGGGGGCAGGGGGTATAATATACAGGGGGGGCAGGGGATATAATATACAGGGGGGGGCAGGGGGTATAATATACAGGGGGGGCAGGGATATAATATACAGGGGGGGGCAGGGGATATAATATACTGGGGGGGGCAGGGGATATAATATACAGGGGGGGGGCAGGGGATATAATATACAGGGGGGCAGGGGATATAATATACAGGGGGGCAGGGGGTATAATAAAAAACAAGGGGGGAGGCAGGGGATATAATATACAGGGGGGCAGGGGATATAATATACAGGGGGGAGCAGGGGATATAATATGCAGGGGGCAGGGGATATAATATACAGGGGGGCAGGGGATATAATATACAGGGGAGGCAGGGGATATAATATACAGGGGGAGCAGGGGATATAATATACAGGGGGAGGCAA